>NC_029774.3:47634577-47646165 GCF_000817695.3 Arachis duranensis
TGGAATTTATAGTATATTCTCTTCTTTTTATCCTAATTGATTTTCAGTTGCTTGGGGACAAGCAACAATTTAAGTTTGGTGTTGTGATGAGCGGATAATTTATACGCTTTTTGGCATTGTTTTTAGGTAGTTTTTAGTAAGTTCAAGCTACTTTTAGGGATGTTTTCATTAGTTTTTATGTTAAATTCACATTTCTAGACTTTACTATGAATTTGTGTGTTTTTCTATGAATTCAGGTAATTTCTGGCTGAAATTGAGGGACTTGAGCAAAACTCTGAAAAAGGCTGACAAAAGGACTGCTAATGCTGTTGGAATCTGACCTCCCTGCACTCAAAATGGATTTTCTGGAGCTACAGAACTCCAAATGGCGCGCTCTTAACGGCGTTGAAAAGTAGACATCCAGAGATTTCCAAAAATATATAATAGTCCATACTTTATTCGGGAATTGATGATGTAAAGTGGCGCTCAACGCCAAGTACATGCTGCTGTCTGGAGTTAAACGCCAAAACACCTCACGACCCAGAGTTGAACGCCCAAAACACGTTATAACTTGGCGTTCAACTCCAAGAGAAGCCTCAGCTCGTGGATAGACCAAGCTCAGCCCAAAGTGGGCCCCGGAAGTGGATTTATGCATCAATTACTTACTTCTGTAAACCCTAGTAGCTAGTCTAGTATAAATAGGATAAATTACTATTGTATTAGGAGTCTTTTGACCACATTTCATCTCTGGTCTCAGTTTTGTATTATTCTTCATCTTAGGAGGCCATTGATCACGTTTTAGGGGGCTGGCCATTCGGCCATGCCCGAACCTTTCACTTATGTATTTTCAACGGTGGAGTTTCTACACACCATAGATTAAGGGTGTGAAGCTCTGCTGTACCTCAAGTTTCAATACAATTACTATTATTTTCTATTCAACTCTCTTTTATTCTTATTCCAAGATATACGTTGCACTTCAACTTGATGAATGTGATGATCTGTAACACTCATCATCATTCTCACCTATGAACGCGCGTGACTGACAACTACTTCTGTTCTACTTTAGGCCGGGCGCATATCTCTTAGATTCCCCAACAGAATCTTCGTGGTATAAGCTAGATAGATGGCAGCATTCATGGGAATCTGGAAAGTCTAACCTTGTCTGTGGTATTCCGAGTAGGATTCCGAGAATCTGGAAAGTTTAACATTGTCTGTGGTATTCCGAGTAGGATTCCGGTATTGAATGACTGTGACGAGCTTCAAACTCCTGAAGGCTGGGCGTTAGTAACAGACGCAAAAGAATGGTGATGCCCTACATACAGCTTGCCATGGAAAGGAGTAAGAAGGATTGAAGGAAGAAGTAGGAAAGTAGAGATTCAAGAGGAGCATAGCACCTCCATACGCTTATCTGAAATTCCCACTATTGATTTACATAAGTATTTCTATCCTATTTTATTTTCTGTTTATTATTAATTTTCGAACTCATCATAAACCATTTAAATCTGCCTGACTGAGATTTACAAGATGATCATAGCTTGCTTCATACCAACAATCTCTGTGGGATCGATCCTTACTCACGTAAGGTATTACTTGGATGACCCAGTACACTTGCTGGTTAAGTTGAACGGAGTTATGATCACACCAGGGATTATTAAGATCCCAATTTATCATACCATGATCTCTTTGGGGTATTTTTGATAGAGCCAATATATAAATTTCATACAAGTACAAAGAGACCAACTTTGAGGATCACAATTTCGTCCATCAAGAGCTATTTGATGTATGGGGATAGATTTCATAGGACCTTTTCCATATTTATACTCCAACATTTATATACTCATTGTTGTTGATTATATATCTAAATGGTTGGAGGCAGTAGCCCTACCCACCAATGATTCTAAAGTGGTTATTAACTTTCTCAAAAAAAAATATTTTTTTGTATGTTCGGTGTTCCAAGGACATTAATCAGTGATGGAGGAAGCCACTTTTGCAACAAGTAACTAGACACTCTTCTCCAAAAGTTTGAAGTCATTTCCTACCACCCTCAGATTAGTGGACAAGTGGAGGTCTCTAATAGTGAACTCAAGAGAATTTTGGAGAAAACAATGGATGCATCAAGGAAACACTGGACTAGGAAAATAGATGATGCCCTCTAGGCTTATAGAATTGCCTTTAAAACCCCATTGGCATGTCTCCTTATCAACTTGTCTATGGAAAAGCTTGTCACTTACCAGTGGTGTTGGAGCATAGAGCATATTATGCTACAAAGTTTCTCAACTTTGATGCCAAAGATGTGGGAGAAAAGAAACTACTTCAACTCACTGAACTTGATGAGTTTAGAGCTACAACATATGACAATGGTAAATTATATAAGCAGAGGACTAATAGGTGGCATGACAAGAATATTCTCTGAAAGACCTTTGAACCTGGCTAAAGAGTACTCCTTTTCAATTCAAAACTTATACTCTTCCCTGGGAAGTTAAATTCAAGATGGTTTGGGCCTTTCACTGTCACTATAGTGTCTCGTTATGGTCACATTGAGATTATGAAAGATCACTTCAAGAGGAAGTTCACTATCAATGGCCAAAGGTTGAAGCACTACCTTGGAGGCGACATTGATTATTAAAGAACAGTTCAAATCTAGGTACTTAGAAAGAGCTGCACTGTCAAGCTAATGACGTTAAAAAAGTGCTTATTGGGAGACAATCCAATATTTGGTAATTTATATTCTTGTTTCTTTTTCTTTTTAGCATTTGATTAATTTTAGAATGTGTTTCATGGAATAAGTTTGGTGTTGTCACACCAAATATGAATTTCCAACCTATGAAAACTTTCTCGATTGACTTTTGCTTAGCCAACCGTTCTTTGCAAAAACTTATTGTATAATTGAACTTAGATAAAACTTCAAAGATCAAAGATACCACTTTCAAAGATGGATCATCTTACATTAATGGCTTTATCACTTCTACAATAGTGTTTGAGTCCAGTTTAACATGGTCTTGAGAAATTATAGCTCTGATATATGTGTGGCTACCGTTGTACTTGTTAATCACCTCACAATAATTTTCTCTCATAAGACTAGTCCTGATAGATCCATTACAACTTATTTTATATTATACATATTGTTGTATTTTTAAGATTGTGTTTCAAATTTAGTATCACATGAGATACTCTAATAAAAATAAAAATAAAAGTTTTGAATTGATTTATAACCGTTGCTAATCTTCTTGAAAATATGACCGTTGTTAATTAAGAAGAAAAACATTAAATTGAATTATTGCTAATTAAAAAGAAAAATATTGAATTATTTTATGACCGTTGCATGAATTGAATTATATAAAAGGAGAAGCATTAGATACAATAAAAAAATATATACTCCAAAAAACTCTCAATTTTTGTTAATCTGTAACTTGTGCTCTCTCTCTCTCTCTCTTAATAACAGCCTTCTCAAATATTAGTAAGAATTACTTGAAACATATTTTTCAATTAATAAGAAGAAAGAGGTTGTGCTACTCCAATTGTTCCAAGAATATTGGTGTGGACTGTATTCTTGATGATTCACGTCTAATCTTGGAGGATTTCCTTCAAAGCCATTCCACCTATGAATAGGGCGGTAATAAATTCTTAAGGACAATGCCTAGTATGATTCGTGGTAAACTCGTTCTAATATTCTTTAATTTATTTGTTTACAAAATTTTATTTGTATTTAAAAGTAGCTAAAATATTATTTTGAAAGTCTTAATCTCCAACAATCTTAAGATTTATTACAATTATTCTATTATGGATCATAATATTTTAACTGCTACAAAGGTTATTCCCGATGCTTCAAATATTGATCGTTTTGATGGAACTAATTTTAAACGATGGCAAAATAAGATTATAGAAGTATTTTGATTTTTTTGGGATCAATTCTATCTTAGTTGACCCAAAGCCAGATGAAGATACCAAAAATTATGATCAAGCTTTGAAAGATTGGAAAATGAAAGATAAATTATATAGACATACAATTTTAAGAGCATTAAATAATTATTTATATAATATTTATTATCATTATGTTCATGCTAAAATTATTTGGAATACATTGATACAAAAATATATTTATGAAGAAAAAGGTAGTAAAAACTTTTTAGTTCATAATTTCAATGCATTCTAAATGGTAGAAGATAAAAGTTTTTTTTTTCTCATTTACTAAGGTTGTAGATGAACTTGCTAAGGAAGGAGATGTTTTACCTGAAAGGTTCGTATCTCAAACTCTTGTTAAGAAATTGGCGGTTTCATGGAAAGATTATAAATTTAGTTTTATGCAAAAGAGAAAAATCATGAATTTGCAAGAGACCATAGTGCATATTAAAATAGAGGATAAAAAGAGAAATATGGCTAATGAGCAATATAATAAAGAAGTGTATGATAAAGTCAATATTACTAAAATTATGCAAAAAAATCATTCGAATCATGAAAACAAATTTCATAATAAGGTGATTAAGCCTCATTTCAAGAAACAATAATTTAACCCCCTGATGAGCGGATAATTTATACGCTTTTTGGCATTGTTTTTAGGTAATTTTTTGTAGGATCTAGCTACTTTTAGGGATGTTTTCATTAGTTTTTATGCTAAACTCACATTTTTGGACTTTACTATGAAGTTGTGTATTTTTCTGTGATTTCAGGTATTTTCTGGCTGGAATTGAGGGACCTGAGCAAAACTCTGATAAAAGGCTAACAAAGGACTGCTGATGCTGTTGGATTCTGACCTCCCTGCACTTGAAATGAATTTTCTGGAGCTACCAAACTTCAAATGGCACGCTCTCAACGGCGTTGGAAAGTAGACATTCAGAGCTTTCCAGCAATATATAATAGTTCATACTTTATTCGAGATTAGATGACGTAAACTGGCACTCAACGCCAGTTTCATGTTGCATTCTGGAGTCAAACGCCAGAAACACGTCACGAACCAGAGTTGAACGCCAAAAATATGTTGGAACGTGGCGTTCAACTCCAAGAGAAGCCTCTGCACGTGTAAAGCTCAAGCTCAGCCCAAGCACACACCAAGTGTGCCCCGGAAGTGGATTTCTGCATCAATTACTTACTTCTGTAAACCTTAGTAGCTAGTCTAGTATAAATAGGACATTTTACTATTGTATTAGACATCTTTGGACGTTTAGTTCTTAGACCATGGGGGCTAGCCATTCGGCCATGCCAGGACCACTATCACTTATGTATTTTCAACGGTGGAGTTTCTGCACACCATAGATTAAGGGTGTGGAGCTCTGCTGTACCTCGAGTTTTAATGCAATTACTACTATTTTCTATTCAATTCAGTTTATTCCTATTCTAAGATATTCGTTGCACTTCAACATGATGAATGTGATGATCCGTGACACTCATCATCATTCTCACCTATGAACGCGTGACTGACAACCACTTCTGTTCTACCTTAGACCGAGCGCATATCTCTTGGATTCCTTAATCAGAATCTTCGTGGTATAAGCTAGAATTGATGGCGGCATTCATGAGAATCCGGAAAGTCTAAACCTTTTCTGTGGTATTCCAAGTAGGATTCATGGATTGAATGACTGTGACGAGCTTTAAACTCGCGATTTTTGGGCGTGATGACAAGCGCAAAAGAATCAATGGATTCTATTCCGACATGATCGAGAACCGACAGATGATTAGCCGTGCTGTGACAGAGCATTTGGACCATTTTCACTGAGAGGATGGGATGTAGCCATTGACAACGGTGATGCCCTACATACAGCTTGCCATGGAAAGGAGTAGGAAGGATTGGATGAAGGCAGTAGAAAAGCAGAGATTCAAAAGGAGCACAGCATCTTCATACGCCTATCTAAAATTCCCACCAATGATTTACATAAGTATTTCTATCTTTATTTTCTGTCTATTTATTATTATTATTCGAAAACTCCATAACCATTTATTATCCGCCTAACTGAGAATTACAAGATGACCATATCTTGCTTCATACCAACAATCTCCGTGGGATCGACCCTTACTCACGTAAGGTTTATTACTTGGACGACCTAGTGCACTTGCTGGTTAGTTGTGCGAGGTTGTGAAGAAAGTGCTGAGTTATAAACGTGCATACCAAGTTGAATGTCATTATTAGAGATCACAATTTCGTGCACCAAGTTTTTGGCACCATTGCCGGGGATTGTTCGAGTTTGGACAACTGACGGTTCATCTTGTTGCTCATATTAGGTAATTTTCTTTTTATTTTATTTTCGGAAAAAAAAATTTCAAAATTCTTTCAAAAAAAATTTTCCTTTTGTTTTCAAAAATTATTCTAAATTTTTAAGAATGAATTTTAGAGTTTCATGGTAACATGTTGAAGCCTGGCTGGCTGTAAAGCCATATCCAAATTCTTTTGGATTGAGGCTTCCACTTGTCAACATAAAAGGCATGTATATGGAGTTGGATGAAGTATCAGCTATTGCATGCCTGATTTATATCCTAAAGCTGGTTGGCTATTAGGCCATGTCTAACCCTTGGATTGGAGCTTTAGGCTAACATTGAAAGATTCCTGGAATTCTTATTAAAAATTTAGAATTTCGTATTTTCTTTTTCCTATAAAATTTCGAAAGAAAATACAAAAAAATCATAAAATAAAAAAACCAAAAATATTTTGTGATTCTTGTTTGAGTCTTGTGTCATGTTTTAAGTTTGGTGTCAATTGCATATTCATCTTGTTCTTGCATTTTTCGAAAATTCATGCATTCATAGTGTTCTTCATGATCTTCAAGTTATTCTTGGTAAGTCTTCTTGTTTGATCTTTAAATTTTCTTGTTTTGTGTTTTTTGTTGTTTTTCATATGCATTTTTGCATTCATAGTGTATAAGCATTGAAAATTTCTAAGTTTGGTGTCTTGCATGTTTTTCTTTTCTTGAAAATTTTCAAAAATAAGTCGGGATGTTCATCATAATCCTCAAAGTGTTCTTGGTATTCATCTTGACATTTATAGTGTTCTTGCATGCATCATGTGTTTTGATCCAAAAATTTTATGTTTTGGGTCATTTTTATGTTTTTCCCTCTCATCATTAAAAATTCAAAAATAAAAAAATATATATTCCTTATTTCTCTCAAAATTTCGAAAATTTGAGTTGACTTGGTCAAAAATTTTTAAAACTTAGCTATTTCTTACAAGTCAAGTCAAATTTTCAAATTTAATATTCTTATCTTTTCTAAATCTTTTTCAAAAATCAAATCTTTTTTATTTTTTTATTATTTTCAAAATTTTTAAAATTTATTTTCAAAATCTTTTTCTTATCTTTATTTCAAAATTTTGAAAACTTTACTAACAATTAATGTGATTGATTCAAAAATTTGAAGTTTGTTACTTTCTTGTTAAGAAAGGTTCAATCTTTAAATTCTAGAATCATATCTTTTAGTTTCTTATTAGTCAAGTAATCAAATTTTAATTTTAAAAACCAATTCTTTTTCAAAATATCTTTTCTATCACATCCTTTTTCAAAATTTTATCTTTTTCAAAAATTTGACTTTAAAATATCTTTTCTAACTTCTTTTCTCTTCAAAATTAAATTTCAAATCTTTTTCAAACTAACCAATTAACTTTTGTTTATCTTTTATCTTTTTCAAAATCACCTAACTAATTTTAGCTCTCTAATTTTCGAAAATTACCTCCCCCTTTTTCAAAATTCTTTTAATTAACTAATTGTTTTAAATTTTAATTTTAATTTTAATTCTTCTCTCCAATTTTTGAAAATCACTAACTCTTTTTCAAAATTTATTTTCGAATTCTCTCCCTCTCATCTTCTTCTATTTATTTATTTATTTACTAACACTTCTCTTCATCTCAAGAATCTGAACTTATCTTCACCCTTGTGTTTGGATTCTTACCTTTTCCTTCTTCTATTCCTTTCTTCTTCTACTAACATAAAGGAATCTCTCTACTGTGGTAAAGAGGATCCCTATTATTATTTTATGTTCCCTTCTTTTTCATATGAGCAGGAGCAAGGACAAGAACATTCTTGTTGAGGCAAATCCTGAACCTGAAAGGACTCTGAAGAGGAAACTAAGATAAGCTAAATTACAACAATCCAGAGATAACCTTACAAAAATTTTTGAAAAGGAAGAGGAGATGGTAGCCGAAAATAATATTGCAAGGAAGATGCTTGGTGAGAATACTACACCTACTTCCAAATTTGATGGAAGAAGCATCTCAATCCCTGCCATTGGAGCAAATAATTTTGAGCTGAAACCTCAACTAGTTGCTCTACTGTAACAGAACTGCAAGTTCCATGGAGTTCCATCAGAAGATCCTTACCAGTTTTTAACTGAGTTCTTGCAGATCTGTGAGACTATTAAGACTAATGGAGTAGATCCTGAAGTCTACAAGCTCATGCTTTTCCCTTTTGCTGTAAGAGACAGAGCTAGAATATGATTGGATTCACAACCTAAAGATAGCCTGGACTCATGGGATAAGCTGGTCGCGGCCTTCTTGGCTAAGTTCTTTCCTCCTCAAAAGCTGAGCAAGCTTAGAGTGGATGTTCAAACCTTCAAACAAAAAGATGGTGAATCCCTCTATGAAGCTTGGGAAAGATACAAGCAGATGACCAAAAGGTGTCCTTCTAACATGCTTTCTAAATGGACCATTTTGGATATATTCTATTATGGCCTATCTAAATTTTCTAAGATGTCACTGGACCATTCTGCAGGTGGATCTATTCACCTAAAGAAAACACCTGCATAAGCTCAAGAACTCATTGACATGGTTGCAAATAACCAATTCATGTACACTTCTGAGAGGAATTCCGTGAGTAATGGGACGCCTCAGAGGAAGGGAGTTCTTGAAATTGATGCTCTGAATGCCATATGGTGCACGAAATCACAATCACACTTTTTTAATTCCGCACAACTAACCAGCAAGTGCACTGGGTCGTCCAAGTAATACCTTACGTGAGTAAGGGTCGATCCCACGGAGATTGTCGGCTTGAAGCAAGCTATGGTTATCTTGTAACTCTTAGTCAGGACATCAATAATTCTCAGATTTAATTGTAAAAAGTAAAAGAACATGAAATAAATACTTGTTTTGCAGTAATGGAGAATAGGTTGAGGTTTTGGAGATGCTATATCTTTTGAATCTCTACTTTCCTACTGTCTTCTTCTTCATGCACGCAAGGCTCCTTCCATGGCAAGCTGTATGTTGGGTTTCACCGTTGTCAATGGCTACCTCTCATCCTCTCAGTGAAAATGTTCAACGCATGCTGTCAACGCATGGCTAATCATCTGTCGGTTCTCGATCATATCGAAATAGAATCCAGTGATTCTTTTGCGTCTGTCACTGACGCCCAACACTCGCGAGTTTGAAGCTCGTCACAGTCATTCAATCCTCGGATCCTACTCGGAATACCACAGACAAGGTTTAGACTTTCCGGATTCTCAAGAATGGCCGCCAATAGGTTCTAGCTTATACCACGAAGATTCTGCTTAAGGAATCCAAGAGATACACACTCAAACGAAGGTAGAATGGAGGTGGTTGTCAGACACACGTTCATATGTGAGAATGGTGATGAGTGTCACGGATCATCACATTCATCAGGTTGAAGAACAAGTGGTATCTTAGAATAGAAGCAAGCGTGATTGAATGAAAAACAGTAGTAATTGCATTAATCCATCAAGACACAGCAGAGCTCCTCACCCCCAACCATGGGGTTTAGAGACTCATGCCGTAGAAGATACAATATGAAATGTGTAATGTGTCATGAGATGAAGATACAATAGCAAAAAGTCCTATTTATAGTGAACTAGTGACCTAGGGTTTACAAGAATGAGTAAATGACATAAAAATCCACTTCTGGGGTCCACTTGGTGTGTGTTTGGGCTGAGCATTGAAGCTTTCATGTGTAGAGACTTTTCCTAGAGTTAAACGCCAGCTTTTATGCCAGTTTAGGTGTTTAACTCCAACTTTTGTGCCAGTTCCGGCGTTAAACACCGGAAATTCTGAAGCTGATTTGAAATGCCAGTTTGGGCCATCAATTCTTGGGCAAAGTATGGACTATTATCTGTTGCTGAAAAGCCCAAGATGTCTACTTTTCAACACAATTGAGAGCACGCTAATTGGGCTTCTGTAGCTCCAGAAAATCCACTTCGAGTGCAGGGAGGTCAGAATCCAACAACATTTGCAGTCCTTTTTCAGCCTCTAAATTAGATTTTTGCTCAGGTCCCTCAATTTCAGCCAGAAAATACCTGAAATCACAAAAAAATACACAAACTCATAGAAAAGTCCAGAAAAGTAAATTTTAATTAAAAACTAAAAAAATATAATAAAAACTAACTAAAATGTACTAAAAACATACTAAAAACAATGCCAAAAAGCGTATAAATTATCCGCTCATCACAACACCAAACTTAAATTGTTGCTTGTCCCCAAGCAACTGAAAATCAAATAGGATAAAAAGAAGAGAACATACTATAGACTCCAAAATATCAATGAAACTTAGCTCCAATTAGATGAGCGGGACTAGTAGCTTTTTGCCTCTGAACAGTTTTGGCATCTCACTTTATCCTTTGAAGTTTAGAATGATTGGCATCTATAGGAACTCAGAATTCAGATAGTCTTATTGATTCTCCTAGTTAAGTATGTTGATTCTTGAACACAGCTACTTTATGAGTCTTGGCCATAGCCCAAAGCACTCTATTTTCCAGTATTATCACACATAACTGGGTGAACCTTTTCAGATTGTGACTCAGCTTTGCTAGAGTCCCCAATTAGAGGTGTCCAGGGTTCTTAAGCACACTCTTTTTGCTTTGGATCACGACTTTAACCGCTCAGTCTCAAGCTTTTCACTTGACACCTTCATGCCACAAGCACATGGTTAGGGACAGCTTGGTTTAGCCACTTAGGCCAGGATTTAATTCCTTTAGGCCCTCCTATCCACTGATGCTCAAAGCCTTGGATCCTTTTTAGTATCCTTGCCTTTTTGTTTTAAGGGCTATTGGCTTTTTCTGCTTGCTCTTTTTTTTGTATTCACTGCTTTTTCTTGCTTCAAGAATCAATTTGATGATTTTTCATATCCTCAATAACATTTCTCCTTTTCCATCGTTCTTTCAAGAGCCAACAAATTTAATATTCTTTAAACAAATTCAAAAGACATATGCACTGTTCAAGCATTCATTCAGAAAACAAAAAGTATTGTCACCACATCAAAATAATTCAACTAGTTTCAAAGATGAATTCAAAATCCTGTACTTCTTATTCTTTTGTGATTAAAGCATTTTTCATTTAAGAGAAGTGATGGATTCATAGGACATTCATAGCTTTAAGACATGAACTTTAAATTTTATTAATCATGGAATAAGAACAAGACTCAAAAATAAATATAAGATAAGACCAATAGTAATAGAAAACAGAAAATTAAAAACAGAAATTTAAATGACTCTAAAATAGATTCCTAATGATAAAGGATATCACAGAGTTAGGACTTAACAACCTTGATTTTGAGAAGTGGATGCTCCCTCAACTTGTGGGGTGTTTGACCCTTCAAGGGAGAGCTTCTGGCGCTTCAGCTCCTGTAGCTCACGCCCCTGCTTCTCTTGTTCCTTCAGCAATTTGCAGAGCATGCAGTTTTGATTCTGCT
>NC_029774.3:47646193-47649298 GCF_000817695.3 Arachis duranensis
ATTCTGCTATTCTTCCTTAATTTGTTCCATAGCTTCTTGCAGCTTGGCAACAGATGCTTCTAGGCGGGCCCAGTAGTCAAATTCAGGAAGTTCAGGGAGGAATTCCTGCGCCCTCTTTTTGATAGAGTTATCTTGCATTTGTCCTTCCATTGACTTCTTGGTGATTGGATGTTCAACTGGGATGAATTCATCTACTCCCATCCTCACCCCATCATCTTTACATAGCAAAGAGATTAAGCTTGGGTAAGCCAGTTTGGCTTCAGTGGAGTTCTTGTTTGCAATTGTGTAAATCTCACAAGAAATCAGATGATGAACCTCCACTTCGTTCCCCAGCATAATGCAATGAACTATCACTGCTCTTTTGAAGTGACCTCAGAGCGGTTGTTGGTGGGCAGTATAGAATGCCCAATGAAATCGTGGGCAATATAGAATGCCCAATGAAGTCTAGCCAACCTCTTGCAACTGGTTTGAGATCTCCCCTCTTGAGTTGGTTTGGGACACCTTTTGAGTTGGTTATCCACTTAGTTCCAGGGAGGCATATGTCCTCTAGAACTTGATCCAACCCCTTATCTGCTCTCATCATTCTCCTATTAAAGGATTCAGGATCATTTTGTAGTTGAGGCAGTTTGAAGACCTCTTTTATTTTGTCCAGATGGAAGTAAATAGTTCTCCCTCTGACCATGGTTCTGTAGGTATGGAAAGTAGTTTCAGTCATTCTCTGCTTATCTGTCAGCCACAAATTTGAGTAGAATTCCTGAACCATGTTTCTTCCAACTTTTGTCTCAGGATTGGCTAGAATTTCCCATCCTCTATTTCGAATTTGCTCTTGGACCTGCGGATATTCGTCTTCTTTCAGATCGAATTTAACTTCCGGGATCACTGACCTTAGACCCATTATTTTGTGGTAATGGTCTGCATGTTCTTTGGTTAAGAACCTCTCTTGGCTCCAAAGATTCTTTGGAGTATTCTCTTTCTTGCCTCTTGAATTGGTTTGTTTTCCTTTGGGAGCCATGGTCTTGATGAGCCTTAGCTTAGTGATCACGGAAAAGCACACCAAACTTAGAGGTTTGCTTGCCCTCAAGCAAAAGAAAGGAAAGGGGAGAGAGAAGAGGAGAAGCAAATTCGAATGGTGAAGAGAGGGGGATGGCCAAATGTGTATTTATAAGGGAGGGGGAGGGATTTCGAAAGTTTTGAAAGAGATTTGAGGAGATATGGAAAGAATTTGAGAAAATACTTGAGTTTTTGAAGAAGACTTGGAAAGGATTTGAAAGAGATTTGAGAAATAATTTAGAAAATTGTTGGATTTTTGAAATTTGAGGGTGAATGATGAAAATTTGTAACATGTTTATGTAGAAAATTATGGGTCAAAACATGAAAGTGTGAAAAAATTTGAAGTGGAAAGCAAAATCTCCTTCCCCTGCCTTTCTGGCATTAAACACCCAGAATGGTATCCATTCTGGCGTTTAATGCCCAATTGTTGGCCAGTATGGGCGTTTAACGCCCAGTCAGGCACCCTGGCTGGCGTTAAACGCCAGAAACCCCTTTATCACTGGGCGTTTTGCTGAACGCCCAGGATGCTGCAATTCTGGCGTTAAACGCCAGAAACCCCTTTATCACTGGGCGTTTAGAGTGCCCTTTACTGGCATTTTCTTGCCAGCAAGCTCCTTTTCTCTGCTTTTTTCACTGAATCCTTCTATAACTATGTGAATTCCTTCAATTTCGATGATCAACCTTGAAGAATATATATCAAACTTTTATTAAGTAAAACAAATAACCTACTAATGACTGGGTTGCCTCCCAGCAAGCGCTTCTTTATTGTCTTTAGCTGGACCTTTACTGAGACTCATTCAAGCCTCAATTTTGAGCATTCATGCTCAAAATTACTTTCAAGATAATGTTTAATCCTTTGTCCATTAACAATGAACTTTTTGTCAGAATCAATATCCTGAAGCTCAACATATCCATATGGTGACACTCCTGTAATCACATACGGGCCCCTCCATCGGGATTTCAGTTTTCTTGGGAATAGTCTGAGCCTAGAGTTGAAGAGCAAAACTTTTTGTCCTGGCTCAAAGATTCTGGATGACAACTTCTTGTCATGCCACTTTTTTGCCTTTTTCTTATCAATTTTTGCATTTTCAAAGGCACTGAGTCTGAATTCCTCTTGCTCATTTAGCTGGAGCAATCTTTTTTCACCAGCTAACTTAGCATCCAAGTTTAGGAATCTGGTTGCCCAGTAGGCTTTATGTTCCAGTTCCACGGGCAGATGACAGGCCTTGCCATACACAAGTTGGTATGGAGAGGTTCCTATATGAGTCTTGAATGCTGTTCTATATGCCCACAAAGCATCATCCAAGCTCTTTGCCCAATCCTTTCTACAGGCAATTACAGTCCATTCCAGGATTCTTTTTAGCTCTCTATTAGAGACTTCAACTTGCCCATTTGTCTGTGGATGATACGGAGTTGCGACTTTGTGGCTAATTCCATATCGGACCATAGCAGAGTACAACTGTTTATTGCAGAAATGAGTGCCCCCATCACTAATTAGTACTCTGGGAACACCAAACCTGCTGAAGATGTGTTTCTGGAGAAATTTCAGCATGGTCTTGGTATCATTATTGGGTGTGGCAATTGCTTCTACCCATTTAGATACATAGTCTACTGCCACCAGAATATAAGTGTTTGAGTATGATGGTGGGAAGGGACCCATGAAGTCAATACCCCATACATCAAACAATCCAATCTCTAAAATCCCTTGTTGAGGCATGGCGTAACCATGAGGCAAGTTACTAGCTCTTTGGCAACTGTCACAGTTACGCACAAACTCTCGGGCATCCCTATAGAGAGTAGGCCAGTAGAAGCCACATTAGAGGACCTTAGTGGCTGTTCGCTCACTTCCGAAATGTCCCCCATACTGTGATCCATGGCAATGCCATAGGATCCTTTGTGCTTCCTCTCTAGGTACACATATGTGGATCATTTCGTCTGCACATCTCTTAAAGAGATATGGCTCATCCCATAGGTAGTACTTGGCATCTGAAATTAATTTTTTTCTTTGCACCCTGCTGTACTCCTGGGGTATGAACCTCACAGCTTTATAGTTTG
>NC_029774.3:47649400-47661977 GCF_000817695.3 Arachis duranensis
GTCTCAGAGATCTCAGTAGAGGGGAGGGACACCCCAGCTACTGATTCTATCCGGGACAAATGATTAGCTACCTGGTTCTCTGTCCCTTTTCTGTCTCTTATTTCTATATCAAACTCTTGCAGAAGCAACACCCATCTTATGAGCCTGGGTTTTGAATCCTGCTTTGTGAGTAAGTATTTAAGAGCAGCATCGTCAGTGTACACAATCACTTTTGATCCTACTAAATCGGATCTAAACTTGTCAATGGCATAAACCACTGCAAGTAACTCTTCTTCTGTGGTTGTGTAATTCTTCTGTGCGTCATTTAGAACACGGCTAGCATAATAAATGACGTGCAGAAGCTTGTTGTGCCTCTGTCCCAACACTGCACCAATAGCATGGTCACTGGCATCACACATTAGTTCGAATGGTAATGTCCAGTCTGGTGCAGAGATGATTGGTGTTGTGACCAGCTTGGCTTTCAGGGTCTCAAACACCTGCAGACACTCTGTGTCAAACACAAATGGTGTGTCAGCAGCTAGCAGGTTGCTTAGAGGTTTTGCAATTTTTGAAAAATCCTTTATAAACCTTCTGTAGAATCCTGCATGCCCCAGAAAGCTTCTGATTGCCTTAACATTGGCAGGTGGTGGTAATTTTTCAATTACTTCTACCTTTGCTTGATCAACGTCTATTCCCTTCCTTGAAATTTTGTGCCCAAGGACAATTCTTTCAGTCACCATAAAGTGACATTTCTCCCAGTTTAAGACCAGGTTAGTCTCTTGGCATAAAGTGACATTTCTCCCAGTTTAAGACCAGGTTAGTTTCTTGGCACCTTTTCAGGACAAGTGCTAGGTGGTTAAGACAGGACCTGAATGAGTCTCCATATATTGAGAAGTCATCCATGAAGACTTCCAGGAATTTCTCCACCATATCAGAGAAGATGGATAGCATGCATCTCTGAAAAGTTGCAGGAGCATTACACAGACCAAAAGGCATTCTCCTGTAGGCAAACACACCAGAAGGACAAGTGAATGCTGTTTTCTTTTGGTCCTGAGGATCTACTGCAATTTGGTTGTAACCTGAATAGCCATCCAAAAAGCAGTAATAATCATGACCCGCTAGTCTTTCTAGCATTTGGTCTATGAATGGTAAAGGAAAATGATCCGTTCTGGTGGCTATATTGAGTCTTCTGTAGTCAATACACATACGCCACCATGTAACTGTTCTTGTAGGAACCAGTTCATTCTTTTCATTATGAACCACTGTCATGCCTCCCTTCTTGGGGACAACTTGAACAGGGCTCATGCAGGGGCTATCAGAAATAGTATAAATAATCCCAGCCTCTAGTAACTTAGTGACCTCTTTCTGCACCACCTCCTTCATGGCTGGATTTAGCCGCCTTTGTGGTTGAACCACTGGCTTGGCATTATCCTCCAATAGGATCTTGTGCATGCATCTTGTTGGGCTAATGCCCTTAAGATCACTTATGGACCATCCAAGAGCTGTCTTGTGTGTCCTTAGCACATGAATTAGTGCTTCCTCTTCCTGTGAATTTAACGCAGAGCTTATGATCACTAGAAAAAAGTCACCTTCTCCCAGAAATGCATACTTCAGGGATGGTGGTAGTGATTTGAGCTCAGGTTTGGGAGGCTTATCCTCTTCCTGAGGAATTTTCAGAGGTTCTTTTATTTCCTCTGGTTCCTCCTGATCAAGCTGAACATCTTTAAAGATATCCTCTAGCTCTGATTCGAGACTCTCAGTCATATTGATCTCTTCCACCAAAGAGTCAATAATATCAGCGCTCATGCAGTCATTTGATGTGTCTGGATGCTGCATAGCTTTGACAGCATTACTTAAACTCATCCTCATTGACTCTCAGGGTTAATTCTCCTTTGTACATCAATAAGAATGCGTCCAGTTGCTAGGAAAGGTCTTCCTAGGATGAGAGTTGCACTCTTGTACTCCTCCATTTCCAGCACTACAAAGTCAGTGGGAAAGGCAAATGGCCCAACCTTGACAATCATGTCTTCAATTATGCCTGATGGATATTTAATGGAGCCATCAGCAAGTTGGAGACATATCCGGGTTGGTTTGATTTCTTCAGTCAACCCAAGCTTTCTGATAGTGGTTGCAGGTATCAGGTTGATACTTGCTCCAAGGTCACATAGGGCTGTCTTGGTACAAGCACCTTCTAATGTGCATGGTATCATAAAGCTTCCTGGATCTTGAAGCTTCTCTGGTAAGCTTTTCAGAATGACTGCACTGCATTCTTCAGTGAGAAACACCTTTTTAGTTTCTCTCCAATCCTTCTTATGACTTAAGATCTCTTTCATGAACTTAGCATAAGAGGGTATTTGCTCAAGTGCCTCTGCAAACGAAATCTTTATTTCAAGAGTCCTGAGATAGTCTGCAAAGCGGGCAAATTGTTTATCCTGTTTCGCTTGGCAGAGTTTCTGAGGATAAGGCATCTTGGCTTTATATTCTTCAACCTTAGTTGCTGCAGGTTTATTCCCTACAGAGGTGGTTGGAAAAGCCTTCTTAGAGGGGTTACTATCAGCACTCTCAGGTGTCTGATTCCTCATTGGCATTTGAACGCCAGGACTAGGTGCAGGATGGGCGTTTAACACTAGCTTTCCACCCTTTTCTGGCGTTTGAACGCCAGAACTGGGCAAGGAATGGGAATTTAATGCCAACTTTTCCCCCCTTTTTTGGCATTTGAACACCAGAAGTATTCCTCTCTGGGCTCTTACTGTCCTCAGAGGGATTTTGGGCTGTGGTTTGGTTATCCTCTGTCAGTTGTTCCTTTCTTGGCTTTCTGCTACTTTGAGTTGATACATTCAATATCTTCCCACTCCTTAATTTAACAGCTTGGCATTCTTCTGTTATCTGTTTAGATAGCATTTTTAATTTCTTGGAGCATCTCTTTAAACTCTGCTAATTGTTTTGTCAACAGGAGTAATTGTTGATTAAGTTCAACAATCTGTTCTTGAGGATTAGGATCAGTAGTTACTGCCATAGCTTCTTCTTTTATAGAGGACTCACTGCTTGAGTATATATATTGATTTCTAGCAACTGTATCTATGAGCTCTTGAGCCTCTTCAATTGTCTACCTCATGTGTATAGATCCACCAGCTGAGTGGTCTAAAGACATCTGAGCTTTTTCTGTAAGCCCATAGTAGAAGATGTCTAAGTGTACCCACTCTGAAAGTATTTCAGAGGGGCATTTCCTTAGCATACCTCTATACCTCTCCCAGGCATTATAAAGGGATTCATTATCCTCTTGTTTAAAGCCTTGGATGTCCAGCCTTAGCTGTGTCATCCTTTTTGGAGGGTAAAATTGATTCAGGAATTTGTCTGATAATTATCTCCATGTTTTTATGCTTGTTGTGGGTTGGTTATTCAACCACCTCTTAGCTTGATCTTTTACAGCAAATGGAAACAGTAACAATCTGTAGACATCCTGATCCACTTCTTTATCACGTACTGTGTTAGCAATTTGTAAGAACTGTGCCAGAAACTCAGCAGGTTCTTCCTGTGGAAGATCAGAATACTGGCAATTTTGCTGCACCATGATAATGAGTTGAGGATTTAGCTCAAAGCTGCTTGCTTTAATGGGAGGTATACAGATGCTACTACCATATGCAGCTGTAATGGGGTTAGCATATGACCCCAGAGTCGTTCTGGACTGCTCAATTCCACTTAGGTCCATGATGGAGAAAGGGAATATGATATGGATTCACAAGTAAAGTAAAATTGTTTTTTTTAAATAACCGAAAATAATGAAATAAAATAAATGAAAATAAAATAAGAATAAATTTTAAGTAAACAAAAGCACAAAAGACACTAAACTTAAAATTTTTAGAAAATCAAACACAAAATTTCAAAAATTTAAAGGAAAACACAAAGAAGACACCAAACTTAGAAATTTTTTTTTTCAAATTAAAGAAAGAACTAAGGACATGCAATTTCGAAAATTTTAAAGAAAATAAAAGCATGCAATTGACACCAAACTTAAAATATAAAACTAAACTCAAATAAAAGACTCTAAACCACAAAAATAAAATATTCCTAATATAAGCAACAAAATAAACCGTCAGTTGTCCAAACTCGAACAATCCCCGGCAACAGCGCCAAAAACTTGGTGCACGAAATCACAATCAGCATATTGGTACACGAAATCACAATTATACTTTTGCAATTCCGCACAACTAACCAGCAAGTGCACTGGGTCATCCAAGTAATACCTTACGTGAGTAAGGGTCGATCCCACGAAGATTGTGGCTTGAAGCAAGCTATGGTTATCTTGTAACTCTTAGTCAATATATCAATAATTCTCAGATTTAATTGTAAAAAGTAAAAGAACATGAAATAGATACTTGTTTTGCAGTAATGGAGAACAGGTTGAGGTTTTGGAGATGCTATATCTTTTGAATCTCTACTTTCCTACTGTCTTCTTCTTCATGCACACAAGGCTCCTTCCATGGCAAGCTGTATGTTGGGTTTCACCGTTGTCAATGGCTACCTCCCATCCTTTCAGTGAAAATGTTCAACGCACGCTGTCACCGCACGGCTAATCATCTGTCGGTTCTCGATCATGTTGGAATAGAATCCAGTGATTCTTTTGCGTCTGTCACTAACGCCCAACACTCGTGAGTTTGAAGCTCGTCACAGTCATTCAATCCTCAGATCCTACTCGGAATACCACAGACAAGGTTTAGACTTTTCGGATTCTCAAGAATGGCCACCAATGGGTTCTGGCTTATACCACGAAGATTCTGCTTAAGGAATCCAAGAGATACACACTCAAACGAAGGCAGAACAGAGGTGGTTGTCAGACACACATTCACAGGTGAGAATGGTGATGAGTGTCACGGATCATCATATTCAACAGGTTGAAGAACAAGTGGTATCTTAGAATAAAATTAAGCGTGATTGAATGAAAAACAGTAGTAATTGCATTAATCCATCAAGACACAGCAGAGCTCCTCACCCCCAACCATGGGGTTTAGAGACTCATGCCGTAGAAGATACAATATGAAACGTGTAATGTGTTATGAGATGAAGATATAATAGCAAAAAGTCCTATTTATAGTGAACAAGTGACCTAGGGTTTACAAGAATGAGTAAATGACGTAAAAATCCACTTCCGGGGTCCACTTGGTGTGTGCTTGGGCTGAGCATTGAAGCTTTCATGTGTAGAGACTTTTCCTAGAGTTAAATGCCAGGTTTTGTGCCAATTGGGCGTTTAACTCCAACTTTTGTGCCAGTTCCGACGTTAAACGCCGGGAATTCTGAAGCTGATTTGGAACGCCAGTTTGGGCCATCAATTCTTGAGCAAAGTATAGACTATTATATATTGCTGAAAAGTCCAGGATGTCTACTTTCTAATGCAATTGAGAGCGCACCAATTGGGCTTCGGTAGCTCCAGAAAATCCACTTCGAGTGCAGGGAGGTCAGAATCCAACAGCATCTGCAGTCCTTTTTCAGCCTCTTAATCAGATTTTTGCTCAGGTCCCTCAATTTCAGTCAGAAAATACCTGAAATCACAGAAAAATACACAAACTCATAAAAAATTACAAAAAAGTGAATTTTAATTAAAAACTAAAAAAATATAATAAAAACTAACTAAAATGTACTAAAAACATACTAAAAACAGTGCCAAAAAGCGTATAAATTATCCGCTCACCACCATTCTGGCTCAGAACAAAATGTTGACTCAACAAGTCAACATGATTTTTCAAAGTCTGAATGGATTGCAAAATGCATCCAACAGTACTAAAGAGGCATCTTCTGAAGAAGAAGCTTATGATCTTGAGAACCCTGCAATAGCAGAGGTAAATTACATGGGTGAACCTTATGGAAAAACCTATAATTCATCATGGAGAAATCATCCAAATTTCTCATGGAAGGGTCAACAAAAGCCTTAACAAGGCTTTAATAATGGTGGAAGAAATAGGCTCAGCAATAGCAAGCCTTATCCATCATCCTCTCAGCAACAGACAGAGAATTCTGAGCAGAGCACCTCTAACTTAGCAAAGTTAGTCTCTGATCTGTCTAAGGCCACTTTAAGTTTTATGAGTGAAACAAGGTCCTCCATCAAAAATTTGGAGGCACAAGTGGGCCAGCTGAGTAAGAAAGTCACTGAAACTCCTCCTAGTACTCTCCCAAGCAACACTGAAGAGAATCTAAAAAGAGAGTGCAAGGCCATTAACATAATCAACATGGCCGAACCTAGAGAGGAAGGAGAGGACGTGAATCCCAACGAGGAAGACCTCATGGGACGTCTCTCAAGCAAGAAGGAGTTCCCTATTAAGGACCTAAAGGAATCTGAGGCTCATATAGAGACCATAGAGATTCCATTAAACCTCCTTCTGCCATTCATGAGCTCTGAAAACTATTCTTCCTCTGGAGAGGATGAAGATGTAATTGGAGAGCAAGTTGCTTAATATCTAGGAGCCATCATGAAGCTGAATGCCAAATTATTTGGTAATGAGACTTGTGAAGGTGAACCTCCCTTGCTCATTAATGAACTAGATACATGGATTCAGCAAACCTTACCTCAAAAGAAACAAGATCCTGGTAAATTCTTAATACCCTGTACCATAGGCACCATGACCTTTGAAAAGGCTCTGTGTGACCTAGGGTCAGGCATAAATCTTATGCCACTCTCTGTAATGGAGAAGCTGGGGATCATTG
The DNA here is from genome assembly GCF_000817695.3 of Arachis duranensis. Lineage (NCBI taxonomy): Eukaryota > Viridiplantae > Streptophyta > Magnoliopsida > Fabales > Fabaceae > Arachis > Arachis duranensis. The sequence goes on from NC_029774.3 coordinate 47,656,076, forward strand.
AGGTACAGCCTGCCATATTCTCACTACAGATGGCAGACAAGTCAATAAGACAAGCTTATGGATTAGTAGAGGACATGTTAGTAAAGGTTGAAGGCCTTTACATCCCTGCTGATTTCATAATCTTAGACACTAGGAAGGAGGAGGATGAATGCATCATCCTTGGAAGAACTTTCCTAGCCACAGCAGGAGTTGTGATAGATGTTAACAGAGGAGAATTAGTCCTTCAATTGAATGGGGACTACCTTGTGTTTAAAACCCAAGGGTGTTCCTCTACAACCATGGAGAGGAAGCATGAAAAGTTTCTCTTAGTACAGAGTCAAACAGAGCCCCCACTATCAAACTCTAAGTTTGGTGTTGGGAGGCCACAGCCAAACTCTAAGTTTGGTGTTGAATCCCCACATCCAAACTCTAAGTTTGGTGTTGGGAGTATACAATATTGACCTGATCACCTGTGAGGCTCCATGAGAGCCCACTGTCAAGCTATTGACATTAAAGAAGTGCTTATTGGAAGACAACCCAATTTTTTTATCTAATTCTATTTTTATTTTTATTTTTCTTTTATGTTTTATTAGGTTTATGATCATGTGGAGTCACAAAATAATACTAAAATTAAAAACAGAATAAAAAATAGCAGAAGAAAAAGCACACCCTGGAGGAAGGTCTTACTAGTGTTTAAACGTCAGTAAGGAACATCTGACTGGCGTTCAATGCCAGAACAGAGCATGGATCTGACGTTGAATGCCAGAAACAAGCAGCATCCTGGCGTTTAAATGCCAGGAATACACCCTGAGGAGAGCTGGCGCTGAACGCCAGAAACATGCTGCAGATAGGCGTTGAATGCCCAAAACAAGCTGGCGTTCAACGCCAGAAACAAGCATCAATCTGGCGTTGAACACCAGGATTGCATGCAAAGGGCATTTTACACACCTCATTGGTGCAGGGATGTAAATCCTTGACACCTCAGGATCTGTGGACTCCACAGGATCCCCACCTACCTCAACTCACCTTCTCTCCTCTTCACATAATCCAATAACACTCTTCCCCAAAAACCCTTCACCAATCACCTCAATCTCTCTTTCCCATCACCTCTTCACCACTCACATCCATCCACTCTTCCCTAAAAACCCCACCTACCTTCAAAATTTAAAATCCATTTTCCCACCCAACCCACCCAATTTGGCCGAACCTTAACCCCTTTCCCTCCACTATATAAACCCCTCCGTTCTTCTTCATTTTCACATGACACAACCCTCTCTTCTCCTCCTTGGCCGAAACACTAACCTCTCTCCCTCTCCTTTATATCTTCTTCTTCATCATCTATTCTTTCTTCTCTTGCTCAAGGGCAAGCAATATTCTAAGTTTGGTATGGTAAAAGCATAGCTTTTTTGTTTTTTCATAACCATTGATGGCACCTAAGGCCGGAGAAATCTCTAGAAAAGGGAAAGGGAAGACAAAAGCTTCCACCTCTGAGTCATGGGAGATGGAGAGATTCATCTCCAAAGCCCATCACCATTCAACAAGTTGGAATCTTGATGGTTCAAGAGTTCTATGCCAATGCATGGATCACTAGGAACCATGATCAAAGTATGAACCCGAATCAAAAGAACTATCTTTCAATGGTTCGGGGGAAATACTTAGATTTTAGTCCGGAAAATGTGAGGCTGGCATTCAACTTGCCCATGATGCAAGGAGATGCACGCCTCTACACTAGAAGGGTCAATTTTGATCAAAGGTTAGACCAAGTCCTTACAGACATATATGTGGAAGGAGCTCAATGGAAAAGAGACTCTAAAGGCAAGCCAGTTCAATTAAGAAGACTGGACCTCAAGCCTGTGGCTAGAGGATGGTTGGAGTTCATCCAACGCTCCATCATCCCCACTAGCAACCGATCCGAAGTTACTGTGGATCGGGCCATCATGATTCATAGCATCATGAATGGAGAGGAAGTAGAAGTTCATGAAGTCATCTCCCTTGAATTCTACAAAATAGTCGAAAAGTCCTCCACAATGGCAAGGCTAGCTTTTCCTCATCTTATGCCATCTATGTTAGTCAGCTGGAGTTATCATAGAAGGAGACATCCCCATTGAGGAGGATAAGCCCATCACTAAGAAGAGGATGGAGCAAACAAGAGAGCCCACTCATGGATCCCAAGAGACGCATGAGGAAGCTCATCACCAAGAAATCCCGAAGATGCCTCATGGGATGCACTTTCCTCCCAACAATTATTGGGAACAACTCAACACTTCTCTAGAAGATTTGAGTTACAATATGGATCAATTAAGGGTGGAACATCAAGAGCACTCCATCATTCTCCATGAAATTAGAGAAGATCAAAGAGCAATAAGGGAGGAGCAACAAAGGCAAGGAAGAGACATAGAAGATCTCAAGGACATCATTGGTTTTTCAAGAAGAAAGCGCCACCGTCACTAAGGTGGACTCATTCCTTGTTCTTATTCCTCTGTTTTTCAGTTTTTATGATATATGTTTGTTTATGTTTTGTGTCTCTACTTCATGATCATTAGTATGTAGTAACTATGTCTTAAGGCTATGAATAATTCCATGAATCCTTCACATCTCTTAAATGAAAAATGTTTCTAATTCAAAAGAACAAGAATTACATGAATTTCGAAATTGTCCTTGAAATTAGTTTAATTATATTGATGTGGTGACAACACTTTTTATTTTTTGAATGAATGCTTGAATAGTGCATATTTTTTATCTTATTGTTTATGAATGTTAAAATTGTTAGCTCTTGAAAGAATGATGAACAAAGAGAAATGTTACTGATAATGTGAAAAATCATAAATCTGATTCTTGAAGCAAGAAAAAGCAGTGAATAGCAAAACCCTACGAAAAAAAAGTGGCAAAAAAAAAGAAAAAGCAAGCAGAAAAAGCCAATAGCCCTTAAAACCAAAAGGCAAGGGTAAAAAGGATCCAAGGCTTTGAGCATCAATGGATAGGAGGGCCAAGGAAATAAATCCAGGCCTAAGCGACTAAATCAAGCTGTCCCTAACCATGTGCTTGTGGCATGCAGGTCCAAGTGAAAAAGCTTGAGACTGAGTGGTTAAAGTCTTGATCCAAAGCAAAAAGAGTGTGCTTAAGAGCTCTGGACACCTCTAACTGGGGACTTTAGCAAAGCTGAGTCACAATCTGAAAAGGTTCACCTAGCTATGTGTCTGTGCCATTTATGTATCTGGTGGTAATACTGGAAAACAAAATGCTTAGGGCCACGGCCAAGACTCATAAAAGTAGCTGTGTTCAAGAATCAACAAACTTAACTAGGAGAATCAATAACACTATCTGAAATTCTAAGTTCCTAGAGATGCCAATCATTCTAAACTTTAAAGGAAAAAGTGAGATGCCAAAACTGTTTAGAAGCAAAAAGCTACAAGTCCCACTCATCTAATTAGAACAAATATTCATTGATATTTTTGGATTTATAGTATATTCTCTTCTTTTTATCCTATTTGATTTTTAGTTGCTTGGGGACAAGCAACAATTTAAGTTTGGTGTTGTGATGAGCGGATAATTTATACGCTTTTTAGCATTGTTTTTAGGTAATTTTTAGTAGGATCTAGCTACTTTTAGGGATGTTTTCATTAGTTTTTATGCTAAACTCACATTTCTGGACTTTACTATGAGTTTGTGTGTTTTTCTATCATTTCAAGTATTTTCTGGCTGGAATTGAGGGACCTGAGCAAAACTCTGATAAAAGGCTAACAAAGGACTGCTGATGCTGTTGGATTCTGACCTCCCTGCACTCAAAATGGATTTTCTAGAGCTACAGAACTCCAAATGGCGCTGTCTCAACGGCATTGAAAAGTAGACATCCAAAGCTTTCCAGAAATATATAATAGTCCATACTTTATTCGAGATTTGACGACGTAAACTAGCGCTCAACGCCAATTCCATGTTGTATTATGAAGTCAAACACCAGAAACACGTCACGAACCAGAGTTGAACACCAAAAACATGTTGCAACGTGGCGTTTAACTCCAAGAGAAGCCTCTGCACGTGTAAAGCTAAAGCTCAGCCCAAGCACACACCAAGTGGGCCCCGGAAGTAGATTTCTGCATCAATTACTTACTTTTGTAAACCCTAGTAGCTAGTCTAGTATAAATAGGACATTTTACTATTGTATTAGACATCTTTGGATGTTTAGTTCTTAGACCATGGGAGCTGGTCATTCGGCCATGCCAGGACCACTATCACTTATGTATTTTCAACGGTGGAGTTTCTGCACACCATAGATTAAGGGTGTGGAGCTTTGCTGTACCTCGAGTTTTAATGCAATTACTACTATTTTCTATTCAATTCAGTTTATTCCTATTCTAAGATATTCGTTGCACTTCAACATGATGAATGTGATGATCCGTGACACTCATCATCAATCTCACCTATGAACGCGTGACTGACAACTACTTCTGTTCTACCTTAGACCGGGCGCATATTGACAAACCCCATTTGTAGGGTTTATCTTGTACTGATTTTAGGGGATTTTATAACCTTTTACCCACATTTATGCAATGAAATAGCATGGTTTTGTATATTCTCCTTTAATTGTGCTTAAGAGTGAAAACATGCTTTTTAGGTCTTAAAATAGCTAAATCTAATTCTCCTTGATTCCATTAGATGCCTTGATATGTTTGTTAAGTGATTTAAGGTTTAGGAGGCAAAGATTGGATCAAGGGAATGAAGAAAGAAGCATGAAAAGTTGGAGAACTCATGAAGAAATGAAAGAACCGGAAAGCTGTCAAGCCGACCTCTTCGCACTTAAACGATCATAACTTGAGCTACAGAGGTCCAAATGATGCGGTTCCAGTTGGGTTAGAAAGCTAACATCTGGGGCTTCGAAACGATATAAGATTTGCCATAGTTGCTACAAGTATGGTGGCGCGCACGCGCATCTAGAGAGAGAAGCTCTCACTTCTCTCTAGAATTAGGATTAGGATTAGGATTAGTTCTTAGATCTAGGTTTTAATCTTTGCTTTCTTCTACTTCTTCCTCTCAATTCTTTGTTGTTACATTCACCATTCTTCCATTCTTTTGTTGCAATTTCCTTTATGTTGTTCTTATGCTTTGTTGTAGATCTACTATTGTTCCTTCCATTTTCCTTCAATTAAATAAGAGGTAATTCATAATAATTGTTCTTCTTTGCTTTTCTATTGTTGATCTCTTGTTTTTGTAGTTGTAGATTCCTTTAATTCTTGCAATTAATAATGATTACTTCTATTGCACTCTATGTGTTTGATAAAATGTCTCTTCTAGATATATTATAGATTTTGTTCCTCTTGGCCTAGGTAGAGTAATTAGTGACACTTGAGTTATCTAATTCCTTTGTTGATTGGTAATCGGAGAGATTGCTAATTGGTTTGGAGTACACTAAAGCTAGTCTTTCCTTGGGAGTTGGCTAGGACTTGTGGCTCAAGTCAATTCATCCACTTGACTTTCCTTTATTTAGTAAGGGTTAACTAAGTGGTAGCAATGAACAATTCTCATCACAATTGAGAAGGATAACTAGGATAGGACTTCTAGTTCTCATATCTTGCCAAGAGCTTTGTTAGTTGTTAGTTTATTTCCTTTGCCATTTATAATTCTTGTCTATAATCTTGAAAACCCCAAAATAACTCACAACCAATAACAAGACACTTTATTGTAATTCCTAGGGAGAACGATCCGAGGTTTGAATACTTCGGTTTATAAAATTAGGGGTTTGTTACTTGTGACAAACAATCTTTTGTATGAAAGGATTATTGTTGGTTTAGAAACTATACTTTACAACGAGATTTCATTAGTGAAATTCTAAACCGTCAAAAATCCGTTCGTCAAAATGGCGCCGTTGCCGGGGAGTTGCAATGGTGTTGTGTTATTGGTTATTGTATATATGTGAATATTGTGAATA
>NC_029774.3:47664822-47668251 GCF_000817695.3 Arachis duranensis
CAATTCAATAAGAGGTAATTCATAATGTGTTTTCTTTGCTTTTCTATTGTTGATCTCTTGTTTTTGTAGTTGTAGATTCCTTTAATTCTTGCATTCAATAATGTTTACTTCTATTGCACTTTATGTGTTTGTTGAAATGTCTCTTTTAGTTTTAGTGTAGATTTTGTTCCTCTTGGCCTAGGTAGAGTAATTAGTGACACTTGAGTTATCTAATTCCTTTGTTGATTGATAATTGGAGAGATTGCTAATTGGTTTGAAGTGCACTAAAGCTAGTATTTCCTTAGGAGTTGGCTAGGACTTGTGGCTCAAGTCAATTCATCCACTTGACTTTCCTTTATTTAGTAAGGGTTAACTAAGTGGTAGCAATGAACAATTCTCATCACAATTGAGAAGGATAACTAGGATAGGACTTCTAATTTTCATACCTTGCCAAGAGCCTTTTATAGTTGTTAGTTTTCTTTCTTGCCATTTATCTTTCATGCCTCTTATCAAAACCCCAAAATAACTCACAACCAATAACAAGACACTTTATTGTAATTCTTAGGGAGAATGACCCGAGGTTTGAATACTTCGGTTTATAAATTTTAGGGGTTTGTACTAGTGACAAACAATCTTTTGTATGAAAGGATTTTTGATTGGTTTAGAAACTATACTTGCAACGAGAATTCATTTGTGAAATTCTATACCGTCAAAAATCCAATCATCAAAATGGCGCCGTTGCCGGGGAGTTGCAATGGTGTTATGTTATTGGTAATGTATATATGTGAATATTGTGAATATGTTTGCTTTTTGCTTCTTTGTTAGTTTTTAGTTTGTTCTCTTTATTTGTTATTATTTTTTGTTTTTGCCCTCTCTTGCTAGCATGAATTCTCACTTTGGCTATGAGTGTGATTACAACTATGTTGTAGGTGATGAGAGCTATAATGATAATGTGTATCAAGGATGGGATAACCAAAGGTGGGATGAGCCATATGCATATGATCAATTCTCATGGAAACAACCTCCACCAATGCACTATGAAGAAGAGCCATTCTATGATGCATACCAATCCAATGGCTATGGTGAATCTCTTTGTGACTTTCAAGAACCACCACCATATGCCTATGAATCATCTCCTCAACATGATCATCAACTATACTCACAAGCCTCTTTTCACCAAATACCTCCATATGACTCTAATCCTTATCCACCATGCCAACCACCTTATGAGCCATATGAACCACACATAGAGCCACCACCATTCCAACATCAATATTTTCAAGAGCCACCTCCTCCACATTACTACCAAGATGAACCACCTCCAATACACAAAAATTTTCAACCACAAGATGAATACTACTTTCCACCACAACCTCCCATGGAAGAATACTCATATCCATTGCTCCAAGAGCCACATGATCCTAATCATATTATCCAAGAGGAACAAGAGTCAAGGGATCATCTCAAGGAAGCATTGAATCAATTTCAAGCAACCATGGAGTGTGTTGTGCAACAAGTGGAAAGAGTAGAAAATATTGAACCACCATAACTCCACCAAGAAGAACCATCTTCCTACTATGAACCATTCCCCCAAAATGATGAATCCTTCCATCCACCCCAACCTCCAATGAATGACATCCTTGGTGTTCTTGTTCAAGGGCAAGAAGAGATGAAAAGGGATGTGCAAAATTTCATGGCCGCCTTGGATGCGGTAACAAATCAATTAGCTTCCCAATGCTTGAACACTCAAGGAACCCCCATGGCTACATGTGGAGAATCGAATGAAGAATATAGCATGAAGGAGAGATTGGAAACTCCGGTGGAAAATGAAGGAAGTTGCTTTGTATTGAAACAATTGGAGGAAGCTTTAATTGTTGAAGATAAGGAAGAAGTGGTAGAAGACTTAGGAGATGTGGAGCCTCCATGGGAACATAGAGTTGAAGAAAATCCCTCCAAGATGATTGAAATTGATGCTAGGGAGGAAAGTGCACACCTTCCAAGGCATATTTCATATGAAGACTTGGATGGGATAGAGAAAGAATTGAGTTCCCTTGGTGATGAAGATCAAGCATCAAGTCTTAGTGGTGAAGAATCCTTTGAGCATGAAGAACCTTCTCCGGTTGGATTTGAAAATGTTAAGGAGGTAAATTTTTCTCATCCTCCCTATTATGATTTGAGTAAAGGAAAAGGTTTAATAAAATTGTTAAACAAAGGATTGAGATTAAGAGATCTTTTGAAGAGGTGGAAGTCCCTAGAAATGGAAGAACGAGGGTTGGTTATGCTTTGTCAAGATCTTTGGAAGCATCTTTGCCTAGGTTGCCATCTACACCTTCATTTGAGTGGGTGAAATTCATTTCTATTAGTTTTATTATCCCACTTGAATATGGTTTGCTTGAAACGGATGGCCAACTTAGGGAAGTTTACGGGATGAAGCGTAAGCGGAAAAAGTTTTGTGGTGGGCGTTGCAAATCAAGGCTCATTATGGTTGATGCATCAAACATGAGATATAAAGGATGGAGTAGTGCTCAAATAGATGGGTCTAGAAGGATTGTTGGGCACTTTATAGAGAATTCGCCTTACTCACCACCCGGTTGGATTAATAATGATGATCAACATCAAGACGGCTGTGAAAACAAAGTGTGGGATCCCGGATTACAAGAAGAGGATCAACTTTGGGAGCCCCAAGCTTGTGAAGAACTCCATCAAGACTTGGCTCAATCCATGAAGGATCTTGGGGCACAATGGAGAACCAAGCATTGGTGGGAGTTCCAAGATGAGTACAAGCACAAGCCACCTTAAGAGAAGCTCCCCATAAGTCCAACTTAAGGACAATAAATAAAAGTGCTAGGTGGGAGACACCCCACCATGGTAAAATCCTTGCATTTTCTCTTTTGTACATATTGATAGAATTAGTTTAATTTCATGTTTTGTTTAAGATAGTTGAGTTTGATTGGTAGTATAATATGATAAATAAGGTTTTAGGGTGTTTTGGTAGTAGCTTGGAGGTTTGGAATGCTTTGATTGGTGCAAAAACATAGCAAAAATTTTTGAAAAAATAGAGCACCATCCACGCATACGCGCACTGCGTGCGTACGCGTGCATCAAGCGTTTTGGACCATCCACGCGAGCGCGCCATGCACGCGTACGCGTGGGTTGAGAAGTTCCACCTTCCATGCATTAACCCCAGAGTTAGGCCCGCACTGTGCGCGCGTTGTGCCTTTGGCACAACCCCACTTGCGCGTACGCGCACATGATGCGTACGCGCCACTCTCGAAATAAGCCATCGACGCGGGCGCGCCATGTGCGCATACGCGTAGATGCCCTTCCTTCACTACATTTCTTTTCTTCTCATTTTTCCATTTCTTTCCTTCTCCTTTCTTCTTTCCTTCTTCTACCCCTCATCCAACACTTCCAAACACCATGGATAACCATTTATTTTAGTTAGTTTTA
>NC_029774.3:47668543-47670264 GCF_000817695.3 Arachis duranensis
ACGGAAGCAAGACTAAGAACACGCAGCATCGGTTGACCTACCAGCTGAAGGTAGCAATCCGGAGAGTCGCCGTACCCCCTTGCTCATCTTTGAGTGCACCGAGGACGGTGCAAACTTTTAAGTGTGGGGAGGTCGTCCGACCGTTCGGCGATTTTGGGTGACAAGTTTCTAATCCCAACACTTTTGCATTTCATTCTAGGATTTTAGGATTTTTACTTGCATTTTCTTATTTTTGCATATGTATACACAATAAGCTTAGTCAAAATAATGAAATTTTTCAAGGATTTCTATCTATGGGGCACCAATTGATTTGAGTGAAAACTCTTCATAGAACTTGCTTGAATTATATATCTTGTGGATCATGTTTTGAGCTAAGAACACAAGCAAGTGAGATTTGAGCCTAATGGTGTGGTTACATCTTATAACCACTTATTTTTCCTTCTTGTGTGCATTATTCTCTTTCTATGAATGTAATCTTTGATTTGTTTGATTCTTTATGTCCATTATTTTGTGTATTCATGCACTTATATGATTGAGGCCATCATTTCATTAGCTCACTTACCCAAATAGCCTTACCTTTTATATTCCTTTGTTAGCCAATTTGAGCCTACGATTAACCCACTTCGTTCTTATTTTAGCACATTACAAGCCTAAAGCGAAAAACAATACAAGTCCTTAATTTGGATCTTTGATTAGCTTAGGCTAGAGTGTGTGAGTATCATTCAAGTGTGGGAACCTTGGGATATTGGGTGAATAAAAGGGTAATTTTGTATTGTTATTGAAAATATTGGAAATTGGATACATACTCATATATTGATCAAATGTAAAACCTTATGCATTGAGATCCTTGTATATAGAAAGAAAAAAAATGAGAAAAACAAAAGAAAAAAAGAAAAAAATAAATATGGAAAAGAAAAAAATAGAAAAAGAAAGAAAAAAAGAAGAAAAAGAAAGTAATAAAAGGGGACAAAATGCCCCCAAAGCGAGGTCCAATAAAAATCAATGCATGAGTGTTGTGAAATTAAAAAGGAATACATGAGTATGTGAAAAAGTGAAGAATGGGTAGTTAGGTTAGAACTTAATTGTATAGGATGTCATAGGTTAGGTGGGAAGTCTAAGGTTATCAAAGATTCAAATTTCAAGCTCACTTAACCAAATATGCATCCTACCTTGACCCTAGCCCCATTACAACCAAAGAAAAGACCTCATGATACTTGTATGCATGCATGAAATAGATGTTGATTGTTAGAAGAAAAACAAATCTTAGAAAGCGTGATTAGGAGAAGAATTGAGTGAATCAACCCTAAACACTTGAGCGAATAGAGTGCAAACACATCCGGTGAGGGTTCAAATGCTCAATTACATGTTTCCATCTATAAGTATCACTTTTCATGCAAGTTTGTAAAAGTATTTAATAACTCAACTCAATTATGGATTAGACTTGCTAGTCCTTAGCCCTTGTGCATATATTCTTCTTGGGAATTAATTTATTTTGACCAAGCAATTGCATTCATGTAGATAGTTGCATATAGGTAGATTGCATTTAGTTAGTTTTCATTGAATAAATGTTGATCTCTTTGCTTTCTCTAGGTTTAAGCATGAGGACATGCTTGGTTTAAGTGTGGGGAGGTTGACAAACCCCATTTGTAGGGTTTATCTTGTACTGATTTTAGGGGATTTTATCACCTTTTACCCACATTTATCCATTGAAATAGCATGGT
>NC_029774.3:47671440-47695682 GCF_000817695.3 Arachis duranensis
ATATCTCTTGGATTCCTTAATCAGAATCTTCGTGGTATAAGCTAGAATTGATGGCAGCATTCATGAGAATCCGGAAAGTCTAAACCTTGTCTGTGGTATTCCAAGTAGTATTCATGGATTGAATGACTGTGACGAGCTTTAAACTCGCGATTGTTGGGCGTGATGACAAGCGCAAAAGAATCAATGGATTCTATTCCGACATGATCGAGAACCGACGGATGATTAGCCGTGCTGTGACAGAGCATTTGGACCATTTTCACTGAGAGGATGGGATGTAGCCATTGACAACGGTGATGCCCTACATACAGCTTGCCATGGAAAGGAGTAGGAAGGATTGGATGAAGGCAGTAGAAAAGCAGAGATTCAAAAGGAGCACAACATCTTCATACGCCTATCTGAAATTCCCACCAATGATTTACATAAGTATTTCTATCTTTATTTTCTGTCTATTTATTATTATTATTCGAAAACTCCATAACCATTTATTATCCGCCTAACTGAGATTTACAAGATGACCATATCTTGCTTCATACCAACAATCTCCGTGGGATCGACCCTTACTCACGTAAGGTTTATTACTTGGACGACCCAGTGCACTTGCTGGTTAGTTGTGCGAGGTTGTGAAGAAAGTGCTGAGTTATAAATGCACATACCAAGTTGAATGCCATTATTAGATATCACAATTTCGTGCACCACCCCCTCCCCAAAAGAAGAAAGATGTTTGTTTTATTTGTGATAGGATTGAACTCTTTGCATCAACTTGTAGAATAAAAAGGAATAACAATCAAGGAGACAGAAGCAATAAGAAGTAGAGGAGAAAAGGTAGTCGCAAACATAACAAATCACAAAGATGATGAAGTCATAGTGGTAATGGTTTTCGAATTCTATCTAGTGAAGGACTTCAAGGATTGTGTTGTGGACTTTGGTGCCACAATGCACATTTGTGCTAAAAACAAACTATTTTTCAAGTTTACTCCCATAAATAATGGGAATGAAGTTGTTTACCTAGGGGATTCTAGTAAGGTTTCCATTTTAGGTAAAGGTAAAGTGTCAATGAAAATGACATCTGAGAAAATCCTTGTGCAGTCTGATGAACTATACATTCTGACCATCAAACATTGTCTTATGTCAGTCCACCTTCTCAACAACGCCAAAGTCAAGATAACCTTTGATAATAATATTGTCACGTTGTCTAAGAATAATGTATATGTAGGAAAAAGTTACCAAAATGATGGTCTGTTTATTTTAAACGTTATTGATAATAATAAAGGAGAAAATTTAGCTTATATTTATTTTGTTGATTCTCTTGATGTTTGGCATAGTAAGCATGGACATGTTAATGTACCATATTTTTTTTAAATTAAAAAATGGGTTTAATCAATAAGTTAGATAATTCTTATTTAGATAAATGTGATGTATTTGTTGAAACAAAATTGACTAAGAAACCTTTTAAACAAGTTACTAGAAAAAGTGAATTATTAAAAATTGTGCATGGTTGGGTGATTGAAATATATTCCAACTAGAAGTGAAAAAATATTTTATGTTATTTTTGTTGATGATTGTTCTAGATATACAAAATTATATTTGTTATGAACTAAGGATGAAGCATGTGATATGTTTATTAAGTATAAAGCTAAAGTAAAAAACTAACTTGGTAAGAAGATTAAAAGGTTAAGAACTGATAGAGGTAATGAATACGAATCTAATCTTTTTAATGAGTTTTGTGAAAAACATGGTATAGTGCATGAGATAATCCTGCCATATTCTCCTGAATCTAACGGCATAGCTGAAAGGAAAAACATAACTTTAAAGGAAATAATGAATACATTGCTTGTTAGTTTAGGATTACCTTATTTCATGTGGGAGAAGGCTATTCTATTTGCATGCTATATACAAAATAGAGTACTGCACAAGAAGCTTAGCAAAACACCCTATGAACTTTGATTTTATAAAGTGCCTAGTTTAAATCACTTAAAAGTTTGGGGTTGTTTAGTTAAGGTTATGTTGCAGGATCCTAAGAAAAGAAAAATAAGTTCAAAAATATGTGATTGTGTATTTATTGGATATGCTCAAAATAGTAGTTGATATAGATTTCTTGTTATTAAAAGTGATGTACTTGAACATAATACCATAATTGAATCTTATAATGCATCTTTCTTTGAGAATATATATCCTAGTAAGTCGAAAAATGAAAATGTTTCTAGCATGCATGCTTTGTCTGATAATGTTGTTGATGAACAAGATAATTAAATAAGAAGAAGTAAGAGAGCTAGAAAAGAAAATAATTTTGGTGATGATTATGTTATTTATCTTGTTTCTAATGATCATTTATCATATAATGATGTTATATCTTCTCTTGATGCTTCTTTTTGAAAAGATGCTACAAATGCTGAAATTGAATCTATTATGTCTAATCATACTTGGGAATTAGTTGATTTACCTCCTAATTAAAAATATATTGGATGCAAATGGGTATTTAAGAAGAAATTAAAACCAGATGGTAGTATCGATAAATATGAAGCTAGATTAGTAGCTAAAGGTTACAAACCACAAAAGGATGTAGATTATTTTGATATATATGCTCCAGTTACTAGAATTGCATCTATTATAGTTTCATTTGTTATTGCATCTATATTCAAACTTGTTGTACATCTGGTGCATGAATCCCAACACTTTCGTACAGCTATACCAGCAAGTGCACTGGGTCGTCCAAGTAATACCTGAGTGAGTCAGGGTTGATCCCATGAGGATTGTGATTTGATCCCATGAGGATTATGGTTTGAAGCAAGCTATGGTTATCTTGCAAGTCTTAGTCAGGCAGATCAGAAGGTTGTTGGAAGAGTTGTCAAATTTGCATTAAAGGAATATTGGAATCAGTAATAGGGATATGTTGAAGGATTGGAGTTGCTTTGCCTTTCTGAATTAACTCTGGTATTACTGTCTTCTTTGCTTGTGAGTGATTTCTTCAATGGCAGGCTGTATGTGATCAACGCCATGGGCCATGGTCATTGATCTCCTCTGCTACAGATTGAACGCCATTGGTCGTGGTCATCCAATCTGATGAAGGGTGAAGCTCTAGCAGATCATTCTCTTGGTGATCCTACTCAAAATGCCACAGACAAGGTCAAATCTTCCAGATCAGAGAGTGATGCTTCTTTGGATTCTAGCCTATACCACGGAGACTCTAATCTCCCAAGAAATCGACTGAACTGATGTTTCAAAAAGTCCCCAACCAAGTCATAGATTAGCCGTCTAAGAGATGTATAAACATAGCTATTGGCTCGTGTTTTCCAGTCACGTATTCACACGAACCCAAGTAGACGCGGGTGTTTGTTAGGCACGTTCATCTTAGTATGATGAACATAGCTGATTGTCACTGATTATCCTATTCACGATGTTGAAGAGCGGATATACATCTTAGGAGTAAATCAAACACGGATCGAAGAAGAAATAGTAATACTTTTTATTAATTCATAAGACTCGACAAGGCTCCTCCCCTCAACCTAGGAGGTTTAGAAACTCATACTGAAAGGAAAATACAAATGTAAAACTTGAATGGTGTGTAAAGTCTGGATGTTCTACTAATGATTATGTAAAAATAACTTTAAATACTAAACAGATGACTAGTAAGGGTAAAATAGTCTATTTAGTGCTAAAATTCACTTCTGGGGCCCACTTGGTGAGTGTTTGGGCTGAGCTTTGATGAGATCCACATGCTATGAGGCTCCTAGGGCATTGAACGCTGGCTAGGGGTCCTTTCTGGGCATTTGGACGCTGGTCACTGCTCTTTGGGCGCTGGACGCTTGGAAGGGGGTATGAAGCTAGCGTTGAACGCCAGTTTTGGGCCTTCTAATCTGAAGCAAAGTATAGACTATTATACATTGCTGGAAAGATCTGGAAGTAAGATTTTCATAGCCATTGAGAGCGCTACATTTGGACATTTTTAGCTCTAGAAAAGCTCTTCCAAGTACAGGTAGGTCAGATCCGAATAGCATCTGTAGTGCTTTCTCTGTCTTTGAATCAAACTTTTGCTCCAGCTCCTCAATTTCAGCCAAAAATTACCTGAAATTGTACAAAAACACAAAAAGTCATAGTAGAATCCAAAAAATGTGAATTTAACACTAAAACCTATAAAAACTTAATAAAAACTAAACAAAACATGCTAAAAACAACATGAAAATGATGCAAAAAAGCGTATAAAATATCCGCTCATCAACATCAAATAGATGTGACAATTGCATTTTTAAATGGAGATCTTGATGGAGAAATTTACATAGATCAATCCGAAGGTTGCGTGATAAAAGGTAAAGAGAATAAGGTATGTAAACTTATCAAATCTCTTTATGGTTTAAAGTAAGCTCCAAAACAATGGCATGAAAAATTTGATGAAGTTATGCTTTCTAATCAGTATGTCACTAATGGATCTGATAAATGTATATATAGCAAATTTAGTGATGGTGTTGGTGTTATTGTTTGCGTATATGTTGATGATTTATTAATTTTCGGAACATGTATAAAAAAAGTAAATGAAACTAAAAAGTTTCTATCTTCTCAATTTGATATAAAGGATATGAGTATTTCAAATGTTATCCTTGGAATAAAGATAGCTTCATATTATCTCAATCTCATTATGTTAAAAATATACTTAAAAAATTTAGATATTATGATTGCAAACCTGTATCTACACCATATGATTCAAGTTTACATCTATTTAAGTATAAAGGTGATAGCGTGTCTCAAATTGAATATACTAATATAATTGGTAGCTTGATATATTTGATGAATTACACTAGACCTGACATTGCATATGCTGTAAATAGATTGAGTAGATATACTCAGAATCCTAATAAAAATCATTGAATTGCTTTAACTAGAATTATGAGATATTTGAAAGGAACTATGAATTTTGGTTTATTGTATTCCGATTATCCCTCTATTTTAAAAGGATATGTTGATGCAAATTGGATCTCTGATTCTGACAAGATAAAATCTACAAGTGATTTTGTGTTTATGTTAGCAAGAGATGCAACCTCTTGAAAATCCACCAAACAAACATGCATTGCTAAATCAACTATGAAATCAAAATTTATAGCCTTAAAAAAGGCAGTGACTGTAGCCGAATGGCTAAGAGATTTATTAGTGGATATCCCACTATGTAGTAAGATAGAAACATCTATGACTATGCATTGTGATAGTCAAGCTGCTATTACTAGAGTAAAGAATAAGATTTATAATGATAAAAGATGAATATAAGAATGCGGCATAATATTGTAAGACAATTAAAGAAAGTTGTGTAATATCCAGAGATTTTATATAAGGCTAGGAAATAATTTGGTTGATCCTTTCACGAAGCCACTTGCTAAGACGCTAGTAAGTGAAACATAGAAGGGGATAGGACCGGTGCCTATTGAGTAAAACTATACGATTGTTACCCAACCACTCTAATTAAATCTTCTATGAAGATGGTTCAATGTGGTCAATAAAGTCATACAAGTTTTAAGGGTATTGTTGCTTCTTTGTTTTCCTCCATACATATGAGATGTTTCACGATGAGTTCCTCCCTAGAGTGAATGACAGTACTAATGCAGTTATGGTGCTTTATTGTTTCTGCTATTCATATTAGATGCTTGGTGATGATGTTCATAGTCCTAAAATATGGGAATGGAGATGTTACTACAGCATACTCTTGATGGATAAGCACAAAACTGAGAGTGGAGATGAGGCCATCTCCTATGAGTTTGGGCACTTAACTCTAGAGCTCTCATGTTAACAAGATGTGGCGCATGGCCCTTAAACGCAAACCGCCAAGAGCAACATTATCTAAGAGGATATTTTGTAGACTTGTGGATGTGCTCCAACTATAATCTCAGAAGTATAAGATTCAAAGAGTTTACTCTACCATGCTTCTACAGGGTTGTCACCCACTCGACCTAAGGTCAAGTTCAAATCTTTTTGGATATTCGATTAACACAAAATATTCTAAACCTCCCTTAGTTCTTCTAATTTTTCCTAAGTTTAAAACATGTGGGGATCGTTGTGTTTTTAAGATTGTGTTTCAAATTTAGTATCACATGAGATACTCTAATAGAACTAAAAATAAAAATTTTAAATTGATTTATGATCGTTACTAATCTTCTTGAAAATATGACCATTGCTAACTAAAAAGAAAAAATTAAATTGAATTATTGCTAATTAAAAAGAAAAGCATTGAATTGTTTTACGACCATTGCATGAATTGAATTATATAAAAGGAGAAATATCAGACATAATAAAAAACATATATATCTCAAAACACTTTCAATTTTTGTTAATGTGTAATTTGTGTTCTTTTTCTCTTAATAACATTAACCCTTCTCAAATATTAGCAAAAATTACTTGTAACATACTTTTCAATTAAGAAGAAGAACTAGATTGTGCTACAAGTGTTCCAAGAATACTGGTGTGGACTGCATTTTTGATGATCCACATTTAATCGTGGAGAATTTTCGTCGAAGTCATTTCACCTATGGGTAGGACGGTAATAAATCCTTAAAAACAGTGCTTAATACGATTCGTAATAAACTCGTTCTAGTATTCTTTTAATTTATTTATATATAACATTTTATTTATATTTAACAGTAGTTAAAATATTATTTTAAAAATCTTAATTTTCAACACACATTTGAATAAAAGTATTATCAATTTAAATTTATATATCTGATAATTCACATCCTTATAAATGGGATAATCCTTACATGCCACAATAATAACTTCTCTAGAATTTCATTTCATTTCCACGACCAACTCACAGTCTATGACAATAGAAGGGTCTGCGGCAACAAAAGGAAAATGCATAATGAATCTACAATCCACCTTTACTTCTTGCGAACGTATTAATCTACAGTAGAAATATTCAAATGGTAACTATAAAATCAAAGAGTAACTAGACTATGATTATTTTACTAATAAACATTTTTACAATCCTTATATGTTAATATATTAAAAATAAAAAAATTACATATAAACAATTCAATATATATAATGTGTATTACAATATATCATAGAAAGTAGTGTTTATAATAATAATAATAATAATAATAATAATAATAATAATAATAAAATAATTTTTTTTTCATGTTTTACCATGTACTCTTCGTAATGAAAGATTTAAAATTTTAACTTTTTGTAACAATAATACTAATTGAATGAACTTTTTTAACTATAAAAATTATTAAAATAAAATTTGAAAATAAGATGAAAGATTTTTTTTATCAAATTATATGATTATATATATTGAAAAGACAATTACTTCAAAGTTTAAACAAATCTAAAAGTATTAAAATCTTAAGGTATATGTTACTAAATGTTAGCTTTTATATAATGTAATTATTAACTTGACATACATACTATAAATTATAAGAAATTTTTTAAATGCTTCTAAAATATTGATATTTTATTAATTTTAACAGTTGATTTTAATTATATATATTTTTTATAATTGAGATCAACAGCTAAAACAACTAAACACTAGTATTTCAAAAATACCTATTTTTTAATTATATTTTTTAATTTTTATTGTATTATATTTTAGTTTATTTTATATTTAATTGTTGGTCCCTCTCTTATAAAATTTCTGGTTCCGCCACTATCTGTTGCGGCTTAGTTTGGTAAATTTTTTACTTTTGGAAAGTAGCATATAAAAATTAACTTTTAAAATATAACTTTTTAAATGTTATAACATCTATATTTGATAAATTAAATTAAAAATAATTTTCAATAAATACAAGAGACAACAAATGTGTTTGATAAAATAATTTTTAAAATTTAAAAATACTATAATAGACATTTATGAAAGAATTGATTTTGGTATTAATTAATGTATGAGGATATATTAGACTCTTGAACTTTGATAAGCCTTTTTTAAAAAGTTCCACCTTAAATGTTTTTAAAAGCACTCCTATCTTTTAAAAGTTGCAAGCATAAAAACATGATGTTTTTTATTTATCAAACACAAAATGAGAAGCTTGTGTTTTTGAAAAGGACAAACATCTCTTCAAAAAGCTTTACAAAACTAAACCTACATCTACCTTGACTATGCCATCAACCTGATTCCTGGCTTCAGTCTAATCTGTGATCTGATAACTACTTTTAAATTCCTCTTCAATTTCACTATTATAACTTTTCTAATTCATGTTTGTTCAAGTTCAATTACCTCGACATTCGACTATTCAAACTCAACACATAGCTGCAAGACTAACACTTGAACTTGAATCTAATGGTAAATCGAAAAGATCACTTGAATACTTGCTTTGTTGGAAACATTGTCTGAAATTCAATAAATTCACCAAATACTAACACATGCTTCTTATAAAGAATATCTGACACCCTCTTCAATGCTTGATGTTCTATGTTTTGATAAAATACACTTTTAAATTCCTCAGAGAATATTGCAAAAGAAACAATACATAGCCTCTTACAAACAAAAATCACACTCTAACTTGTTTGAGGTAAATTCTGGCTATTATAATATTTCAAACTAACATTATCTTCCATTCTATACTATAATTCAACTCAATTTTATTGTTCCCTAATGAAACTATAATAACAAAAGAATGGTGAACTATATTATAAAAGAAAAAACTAAACCCATCCTTCTAATTTTTATTTCTCACTAAATTCTATTTTTTTTTCTTCCCTAACTATACTAAAACATATATGAAAATGGAGCTCACAAACAGGAGAATCTCTTCTCCCGTAACTTTAACAACATAAATGAACTTTCACTTAAATAGTTTGAACTATTTTTTCAATTCCCAAATTCGCTCTCAACGTCTTGCCAAAACATCCAAACTATTTTTCAATACAGAAAATGACCCAACAATTTGAATTTTTTTTTAAAAAAAATATTTTTAGTAATTAGATTTCGCCCCCACCATTTTCTAAATAAAAAAAGGAAATAGAACTAACCCGCCTGAATTGGTTTTAAAAAGAAAATTTTCCATTTCAACCCGAGCGTTTTGTATTTCACACTACGCCTCCTGTGGATTTTCCTTTTGCCCATATTTGGGAATTTACCCATGTTATTTCCATATTTAATCTTATTTCACCGTTAATTGAACTAGTAGCAGTACAAATAATTTTAATATTTTATTGTATTTGGGTTTATGTTCGCCAAAATGTCTGTCATTGTGATACATATGTTACACTGGTTTTTTATGTGGTTTACAACAATATAAAGAGAATCCCCAATCCTTACTTATTTTGTACACTACCAAGTAGGAGCCATCATACAATAGATAATACTTTAATGGCAACAGCTATACTATGTAGCCATGAGACGAGAGATCGAAGCCAGGAAGGCACCATAACTCCACAACCGTACTATCTAAGCCACAATTGGATACGAGGCACAAGTAGCAACACCTGGAAAAAAAAATTTAAACAAATAATTAAAAAAAACAGCAAAAATAGTACTTAACTTTCATTCCTCTTAGGTTTATAGATCCAGTTTTTCAATTCTACTGTCACTAGCTCTAGTAACGTCAATGTTCCTGTAAAATTGGTCACTATTTAGCACTTTGGTTTGCATTTTTGTTTTTTATTCTCATTTTCAGTATTTTTTTTTAGAATGTGGTTGAAATAGGGAGGGATCAAAACAGAATATTTACCTTTTTTTATTTACAAAAACTTAAAAAATGGAAACAAAAACATTTTCTCAAACCAAAAAAGCACTTAGAATACTACATCATTATTCTTTGCAAATCAACAAACACAGCAAGACAATTTATTGAGATTACTTCGGTCAATTTGGTGCATTTTGGATACTTACCGCACATATTCTTCCCCAGCTCCATCTTGAAGTAACCATCGTCACCCCATGATTTTCCCCATGAATTTTTAATAAGCCAATATGGGACACCATTTTCAACACCATACCCAACAGCGAGAACAGCATGGTTTACATCCTGCAAGCAGATTCATATCTTTTGTTTATACGTGACAAGTGGATTGAATTGTCCTTTTCTGAAATCAGACGATGACGGACATGCAAATACATAACTTAAGTAGGACCTTCTGACACTAGAAATCAAATTAAAATATATGATGGCTTCATCTTAAGAATATTATGAGCATATACTGATAAAAGAACCATAAATTTCATTTACATTGCCAACGAATCTCAACATTCAAACTAAACAAATTAGAGATATTAGTGAATTAGTTAGAATTAGTTACTAATGTGAATATAAGGGCCGATATCACTTGTATTATTACTCAACATTCTCATCATTTAGTAAGTTCAGATTTATTTCAAATTTTCCTCTCGGTCATCTTTTTTCTCTGATCACCATGATTCTCAACAAAACAGGTAAAGAAAAATGCAGTGTACACTTGATTATCAAAGACAATGAAATCTCTTGTATTTTCTAGCAGAAGGAATCACCTGGGATGTGCTACCGCAAGTGTTACTAGTGTAAACACCATCCTTATAGAATCGGAAACCATCAACCACCTGAAATGCCACACTAACTGGCCGAACAAAAGCAACTGCATGCTTTAATTCATCCTCAGAACCCTGAACAAGGAATAACAAACGGGATTAACAAGATAACTAAATAAATAGAATCATGCAACTTTCTTTGAGATGTGAGACCAAGAAAGCTTTAACTCTATCCTGTCTTTTCTGAGGAAAGAAAAAGTTCAATCATAAGCAAATCATGCAGAACCCCATTTATCGGAACTCATAGAAGCAAGCATTTTTTGAATTACCAAGGTAATATTGACAGAGTCAAGGACTTGAACAGCAACATTTTCAGCATTGAATTTGCAGACACCATTCTTCGCGGTATAGGGATATGCTTCCTCTGAGTCAAGTCCACCACTGTATTTGATGTATTCAAAAGCTTGGGATGGCAACCCACCATTACAACCATAGTTATTGAAAGCACCAGCACAATCCACTAGCTGCTGCTCAGAAAGAGAGATGCTCTTTCCAAACGCTTGTGCATAGGCTGCTTCTAAAGCTCCAGTTGTGCTGAAGAGGCACATACCATTGGTTAAAGCATGACAAAGAGGGCCTTGTTTTTTATTTATATTTTTATTTTCTTCTTTTATTTTTTTTGGGGGAGGGAGTACCATTCTCTTTTATCATCTTTCACTTTCCCGTTGAAAATTTTGTACATTATTAGATTGATGTATTTGAATAAAAGTGGACACAAATTATATCCAAATGAATACATTAATCCAAAGATATATCAAATTTTCAATGAGTCAATGACAAAGAAAAAATGACAAAGGGAGTGTTGATTAGGCATGGTCTAACTAGAGTGTACTTTTAAAATTGATAAAAAGGTTTTTGCTTTAAACTACTCAACAAATCGGGCCACAGCTGATGGCTCACAAAACTAAAATAGTGAGGCCATTGAATGGTTCAATGAGTAAAGCCTACTTCTTGCTTCAACAGCACCTATGGACTTTTTTTTTTAATTATTCTTTTTCTTTTGCATTAAAAAAAGATACTTTTACCACATGTTAAATAATGATTATATGATAATAGGCCATGTCTAGCTAAGAAATATTTGTCAGAAGAACCTGAATGTCCAGCAAGATCCGCAGGAGCCTTGATCTTTGACTGGGCTAACAATACCTTCTTTTCTCCAGTCTTGCTACAAAACAAAGCCAAAGGAATTGAAACTTTTGTAAGCTTCTAAGTTCTAATAGTCTAGAAATATTATATTATCAAAGTTATAATAACGGGATACAACACTTGATTGCTTGGTGTTTTTGCTTGAAGTAATGCAGTTTCAGTAGAAGTTTATAATGTTTCTGGCATACCGTCTCAGGAAGAACAGCTTCAGTAAGCTTATGATTGCCCTTAAGGGTAGCAGAGCAATTTTGTGCTGCGCCTAGTCTGTGCCTTTTGAACTCCTCCCAAGTCCAATCGGCAAAATCTGAAATAAGATAGATAATAATAACATTACAGTCCACAAGATCGATTCTGTTACAAGTGAGCCAATCATTTCACTTCATTAGTATTCTCTTAATTTATTTTGTGGCATTGCCCATGCGATCCAGAAAGAACTTATTATATAAAGAGTATATACCTATTTTGGTGCTCAAGGAATTTTAGACTGGACACTTTAATCCCCAACTAAAATTAATTACTCAATTGGTCCCTAACAATTAGTTCCGTCAGTCACTTAGGTCCTTTACTCCGATAACTCTAACGAAAGACAAAATAGTCCTTGACAACTCTAACAGGGGACAAAATAATTTCTGACAATTCTAACAAGTGACAAAATAATTCCTGACCCCTTTATTCGAAAACGATATTGTTCTTCCCCAATTTTTATCATATCTCGCATAACCCTAACAATCATACTCTCCTTCTTCACCTTCACAGTCTTCTTTTCTATCTTTTTCTTCCTCCTCTTTAGCTCCAAGATTAAGCCATGGTGTAATTGTCACATGTGTCGCACCTATCTCAACATGTCATGGACCACATACTTCCTAAATCCTTGTGACTGGTACATCCACCTCCTTTGCACTTCACCCACCAAAAACATCCACTTCCACGTCTTCAATAACATCACCTCCAACCCCGACACGTCCACGACATCCTCAAGACCAAGTTCCACAGCTACTCCAAGGGCATGCCTTTCTCCACTCTCCGACAAGCAATATAAATTGTTGGACATTAGGACATCATGAGAATATTCTCCTTCGACATCATATGCAAATTCTCATTTAAAATAGATACTGAGTGCTTCATTCCTTCTTTTCCAGAGTCCAAGTTGGCAGACAGTTTCGACCTCGCATCCAAGCTATCAGTACAACGAGTAATGTCGCTGTTGCCGCTCACATGGAAACTGAAGCGATTACTGAACATTGGTTTGGAGAAGAAGCTGAAGGAAATGATCGGAGTTGTGGACAATGTGGTCATGGAGATGATAGGGCAGAAAAAGAGGGAGATGACAACGACGACGGGTCTTAACAAATCAGACTTGCTGTCTAGATTCATGAGATTCGTCGAAGACGATAACTAGTTGAAAGACATAGGCATCAGTTTTCCGAGTATGAATTGGTAGAGAACAAGTTGAGGAATTTTTTTCTTGTGAACATTAAATTTATAGAGTGTGCATGGTGTAGTTTGAAGTTACAGTGTTAGACTGCTAGTGTTATACGAGATATGATGAAAATTAGGAAAGAATAGTGTCATTTCCGAATAGAGGAGATATGTTAGGGATTATTTTGTCCTCCGTTAGAGTTAACAGAGTAAAGGACCTAAGTGACTGACGAAATTAATTGTTAGAGACCAATCGAGTAATTAATTTTAGTTGAGGACTAAATTGTCCAATCTAAAATTTTTTGAAGACCAAAATAGATATATACTTTTATATAAATATTGCTCTTATAAAATTTTACTACCAGAAATCAAATCTCTCACAGAGACACATATTTATAAAGTTTAACTTTAATGCACTTTCAGGTTAAGCAATTTTAGTCGTGCATTTACTTAGGTAAAGTCACCTAGCAAAAGTAAAATACTTTTTCACATTGATTGTATGAATGAGAACAGTTGTGACTGTGTAAAAATTTTAGATTATTTTACTCGCATCAAATTGGATTTATTTTGAGCTATTTATATATATAACTGATTTATTTTGAGCTTATTTTTCTTAAAAGCTTACCATAATAAGATGCAACAACTAAGTTACATCGTAGCTCTTGACTCAAATAACAAGAGAATGGTATGGTAGGACTCTCTCATAAGGGAAAACACACAACTAACCACAATCCAACGGCAGAAACTAACACATCAACAAAAAAAGAAGAAGCAGAGAGTAACTTACGGTTAACGGCGAGAGTGTACGACAATCGCTTTCTGTTAGTAGATCTTATGAGCCTCTTGTTCTCAGAGAACACTTCAAATCGCATCTTCAGCTCTTCGGGACTCTCATATCGTTTTCCATGTCTGACGGCGAACCGAGCGAAAGAGAGAGCGTGCCGGGTTCGCCCGACGACCCTAACCACCTCCGCCTCCACTTCTCGGAGCTCGTCTGGCACCATTCGGATTGGGTTCGGATCATCGGAGATCCACCCGGCCGATGCGGCGGCGACGACAAAGAACAATACCGCGATGGTGAACCACCACGCCGCCGGCGTTGACGATGAGCACGCCATAATGTTGTGTGTGCTGTGAAGGTGTGTTAGTGTTGTGTGATGTAATCCCGAAGAAGTTGGGGTAGGAAGGAATAGGATATTCGAATGGGATTCATTTTTATAATTTTATTGGCTGTTGCAGAGTATTTAAATTGACCAAAATACCCTTCGTCTTGGAAAGATCACTGGGTCTTATTCAAGGCCATAATCCATAATTTTTATGCATACTTCCAGAATGCCTGTTACATTCATTTAAGGGTATTATTCCATTGATAAAAATTATGATAAATATCTTAATAGTTCAGGTTAAAATGACATACAATAATTAATAAGTATCGTGTTATAGTGAAGAATGTTTTTTCTAATGAAAAGTGAGATTTTTTTTTTATAATAGAAAAAATTAAGAATTAAAAATATTATGTGTAATATGAATTTTTTTTTAAAAAAAATAGTTATAATCTTTATTATTCATTCAACTTTATTTTTACTAAAAAAGAATTTTGATTAATAAATAAATACTTAGTTGAATTCATAGTTAACTCCTCCTTTTATTATGTTTAATAAATGACAAGATCAATCCTTTTAGCTTAATCATATTACATAAACACTAAAAGATAGTCACTAATTAATTATTTTGTATAAAAATATGTATTGGATAACTTATTTAAAAAATTTATTATACTATTACAAATAAATTTGATTATCTATCTATTATAAATTTTATTATTCAATATATTATAGTAGATTTAATTATTCTAATGCCTAATTATTTAGTAAAAATAACATATAAGTCAACATGAATAGTACTAGTATATTAACCACATATCACATATCCATCAGAAGTTTTTATGTATGAACAAATAAGATTTTTTTTTTCCGTTTCTGATGGTGAGGTTTTTAACTCTCTGCAAGGTTGCTAACGTGTTCCATGACGTAGTGATATGGAATTCTTGATATTTCTTGGCTATCACAGCATTGCGGGACCTGAGTTTTGTTTTGGTAATGAATATTCTATATGTGTTTTTGTTGTACAAGCAACAAACTTGAACAATCTTGTTTTATGTCAGGAGTTTGATTTTCGTTCTAAGGAAAAACTAAAATTTCAAGTAAAGTGGATGAGGCCGTGTGGAAGTTTCAAAATAACTTTTTTGAGCTTTTTACTTATGAAAAGTAGTAGTATTAATGTTTGGTATAATTTTAAAAATTAAATTGCAGCTTTTTAAAAAGCTATTTAAAAACTTATAGAGAAGTTGAAAAAAATGACTTCTCTCATAATGTTATTACTTTTTACCATATTTCTATCAAATAAGTACTTTTAGAACTAAAAATTCAAACACAAAATAACTCATTTATAAGCTACTTTTAATATAATCATTTATTATTTAAACTATTTTTTCAAAAGTAACTTAATTAAGTTATTTATTCAAATTGGGCCTAAATATCTAAACGACTTTTGAAATTTTCATTGTGCTTTAAAATAATTTTGAGTATATACCCAACCAAAGAATTTTAAATCAGACATTTTAGTCCCTAACTAAAATTAATTACTCGATTGGTTACTAACAATTAATTCTGTCAGCCACTTAGGTCTTTAGTTCCGTTAACTCTAACGGAAGACAAAATGATCCCTGACAACTCTAATAAGGGTCAAAATGATCCCTGATCCTTTTATTCGAAAACGACATTGTTCTTCTCCAATTTTTATCATATCTCGCATAACCCTAACATTCATACTCTCCTTCTTCACCTTCACAGTCTTCTTTTCCATCTTTTCCTTCCTCCTCTTTAGCTCCAAGATTAAGCCATGGTGTAATTGTCACACGTGTCGCACCTACCTCAACATGTCATGGACCATACACTTCCTAAATCTTTGTGACGGGTGCATCCACCTCCTCTGCACTTCACCCACCAAAAGCATCCACTTCCACGTCTTTGATAACATCACCTCCAACCTCGACAACGTCCACGACATCCTCAAGACCAAGTTCCATAACTACTCCAAGGGTGCGCCTTTCTCCACTCTCCGGCAAGCAATATAGATTGTTGGACATTAGGACATTATGAGAAGATTCTCCTTCGACATCATATGCAAATTCTCATTTGAAATAGACACTGGGTGCTTCATTCCTTCTTTTTCGGAGTCCAAGTTGGCAGACAGCTTCGACCTCGCATCCAAGCTATTACAACGAGCAATGTCCCCGTTGCCGTTCATATGAAAACTGAAGCGCTTACTGAACATTGGTTCAGAGAAGAAGCTGAAAGAAGCGATTGGAATGGTGGACAATGTGGTCATGGAGATGTTAGGGCAGAAGAGGAAAGAGATGGCAACAATGACAACGAGTTTTAACAAATCAGACTTATTGTCTAGATTCATGAGATCCATCGAAAACGACAACTAGTTGAGAGACATAGGCATTAGTTTCCTAAGTATGAATTGGTTGAGAGCAAGTTGAGAAATTTTTTTCTTGTGAACATTAAATTTTTAGAGTGTGCATTGTGTAGTTTGAAGTTATAGTGTTAGACTGTTAGTGTTATGCGAGATATGATGGAAATTGAGAGAGAATAGTGTTGTTTTCAAACAGAGGAGATCAGGGACCATTTTGTCCCCTATTAGAGTTGTCAGGGACTATTTTGTCCTCCGTTAAAATTAACGGAGTAAAGGACCTAAGTGACTGACAGAGTTAATTGTTAGGGACTAATCGAGTAATTAATTTTAGTTGGGAACTAAAATGTCCAGTTTGAAATTCTTTGAGGACCAAAATGGGTATATACTCAATAATTTTTAACCTTTCAATTAATTTAATTTGAGGCTCATTTTTTCATTATGGAAAGAAATAAGGTGTAACACCATGAAATGGACCGTGTGGAAAAAAATTGCACTGCTATGGTGTCAGATGTAAAACGCAAGCTGCGTTTTGAACTTTTTTATTTTTTTATTTTTTAAACATACTAAACACAAGTTACGTTTAGAAATTTTCATTTCTTTTTAAATTTTTGTGTAGGCTAAATGTAGGTTGTATTTCTAGAGCCACAAAATTCAAAATTTTTTTTGAAGTCCACAAACGCAGGTTGCGTTTTGTGAGTGTCAGAAACTTTTTCTTGGAGGCCCCAAAACGCAAGTTGCGTTTTGTACACAAAATAATATTTTAATCCATAGCTTTGTCTATAAATACGAACTGCAATTTCATTCATATGCATCTTCACTTCTCCTCTTACTCTTTCTTGCATAAAGTTCACAGTGGTGTGATTTTTTGGTAATTAACTGTGTCAAAAAAGTCGAGTTAGGTGAGGCTGAGGTTATGGAAGGTATTGTAAATTTGTGAATATATTATAATGGTGAGATTATATCAAACACACACAAAGGAGTGACTTTTATTTGTGAATGTTCCTTATCGTTTGCTATTCAGTGCACCATCAGTTTTGCGGAGTTACAAAATGGTCCGCGTGATAACATACAAAGTCACATTTCGAAAAGGGTGAGCAACATTTTATACAGAAATCATGTACAAGTATTTGGTGGGCTGATACAGTTTCAAATAATGTCTATCACAGACAACGCAAGTATCCAACATATGTTCTGTATTTATCAACAAACCCGATTTCACGTGCTGATTATCGAGCTGTACATTGAGTTTGAACAGCATATGGGGATGGATTCAATTGGCGATGATGTCAACATTGATGAAATCGGGGATATAAATTGGGAAGAAGATAACAACGACAGTGAAGAGGCGTTTGAAGCCAATTATGAAGTCGATGACGAAAACGAGGATGGAGACTGGGCAGGCAATCCGGCGGTACAAAATGAGGCAAATTCGATCGTAAGTCAGCACCCCTTTGGAGTTCCATCTTTTATGCAGACTCTGGATCTCGAAGCTATGCATGCACCAGAATTTTCTGAGTATGTGAATATCGGTATGTTATCTTATGGTTATTAATTAAAGTTACCACTACCATTAATTTTATTTGCTTTGTCCAACTGATGGTGGATCGCATGTGTAGGTGAAGGTGACGTTGCGGTGGAAGATGGTAAGTTTAGTGTCGGAATAGAATTTGGTTCTAGAGATTCGGTAATATTTGCAATCAAAAGCTACATTATCTCTAGAGGAGTTGATTACACTGTTTATGAGTCTGAGCCGCAAACGTTCTATGCGAAATGCAAGGGTTATGGTGTAGGGTGCGATTGGCTTATCCGAGCTAGCTTGATTCGAAAGAAGGGGTGTTGGGAGATCAAGAGATATAATGGAAAATACATGTGCACCATGGGTACGATTTCACAAGATCATGCCATGTTGGACTCAGACATAATTGCAAATGCCATTAGGCCGTTGGTTGAAGCAGACCCATCGATAAAGGTGAAGTCTATAATTGCAGAAGTTCAGTCGAGGTTTAACTACACTGTAAGTTACCGTAAGACTTGGTTGGCAAAGCAAAAATCTGTCACAAAAATTTTCGGTGATTAGGAAGTTTCTTACCAGACTCTGCCGGTATGGTTGAAAACAATGACTGAGACGATGCCAAGGTCTCGTGTTCAAATAAAAACGCTATCCATATACTGTGAGAATGAGGAGGTTCAAGGTGTAAGAGTTCTCCATCGTGTTTTCTGGAGCTTCTATCCATGTATTGTGGCATTCAGGCACTACAAGCCATTGGTGAGGTTGATGGCACACACCTATACGAAAAGTATAAAGGTGCACTTATAGTTGCGGTTGCACAATATGGGAACCAAAACATTGTGTCTATTGCATTTGCAATAGTCGAGGGTGAGACAGTAAATGCGTGGGATTTTTTCTAACCAATTTGCGGAGATATGTTGTTACCCTTGATGGCGTGAGAATTATTTCTGACCGCCATAATTCCATCGACACAGCAATAGCTCGCAGTAACGGTGCATGGTCACCACCAAGAGCGTGGCACATGTTTTGTATCAGGCACATCGAGTCCAACTTCTTAAGGAGGTTCAAGACTTCGTATTTGCATAAACTCGTGGTTAACACAGGTAATTGAATGCACTATTTATGGTCCTATTCATGGTAACTTTTTAGCTTCTGCTTAGGATTTCATGGTTTGGTGAATAGGCTATTCTAGGATGGAACAGGATTACAACAAAAACTACCAACGGCTTAAAGAGCGAGGTAAGGCATATACTCAATGGTACGTTGAGATTAGTGTTGAGAGATGAGTGTTAGCATTTGACGGGGGTCATCGTTGGGGACATATAACCACAAACTTAGTAGAGTGCGTAAATTCTATCCTAAAGGGTACACGCAACCTTCTTGTGACTGCCATTGTTAGGTCTACTTTCTATTGGCTAAACGAATTGTTTACTTGGAAGAGCGCCGAGGCTCATGAGCATGTCCGCAATGGATTCACGTATTCAGAATTTGCTACCAAAAGAGTTGAAGAAAGCTTTCGACGTGCAAGAAACATTGTCGTTAATCAGTTCAACAGGCGCAAGAGATGTTTGAAGTTCGAGAAATGCAAGATGGTTCTATTTACACCATCAACCTTGTGCAACGACACTGCGACTGTGGCCACTTCCAGGTCGAGCGACTCCCATGTCGCCACGTTCTTGCATGTTGCGCTAACCAACGTCTTGATTGGAAAGTGTATGTGCATGACGTATATAAGATGTATGAAATTTGCAAGGTGTATAGAGGCGAGTTTGTTCCGATGGGTGACCCATCTACGTGGGATAGATATAAAGGAACGAATGTGATCGCCAATTGGACATTGAGGCGTGTGACAAAAGGAAGACTGAAATCAATCCGCTACTTGAATGAGATGGATTCGCAGGATATGCGTGGTCTGCGTTGGTGTACTATTTGTGGACGGGAGGGACATAGCCGCAGTCGATGTCCTCAGCGCGCTGGTCCAAACTCCAACGGAGGTCAATAGTGGTTAAACCTTTTAACGTAACATTTTATGTAACTTTGTTATCCAATTTAAAGTAGTTTGTAAGATTTTTATGTTATTCCGTAGTTTATTTATGTTTGCGTTAAATACTGAATAATAAATAAATATTTAGATTAAAAAAATGCAACAGGCTAATCTCAAACAGAGTTATCCGAGAATAAAGATAAATATAGAATAAGAATACGAGTACAAAAAAAATCTAAATATACAATATGAGCTAAACCAACAGACTACTTCTTCGGCGCCTTCTTCGAATACAAAGATGGGGTGTATTTATCCGTTGGCACGATCTGTGCCCATAAATTATACGAATGACTCTAATGTACTCCAGCATCCACTCCACCGCCAACATTAGAAGTACCAACATTTGGCATACTCGCACCGCCAGTGTCGTACAAACTGGAACTACTCATCCCCGAAGCACTAGCTCCCACATGGTCATACCAGTACTGAAGGTCATGTCCCAGCTGGATGTCCTCCTGTGGCGGGAATTCATTCAAATCGAACAATTCTGTACGAGGTGGTGCAGAGGGATGTGGATGATCTACATGACCCATCGATCGATCCATGTCGAAGTCACTGGCATGACCTGATGTGGCGCGACGGCCAACTGACTGATGGGAAGCAGTCGGTCCATCCAGTTACAGAAACAGATAATCTGTATCTCTCAAAACCTGAGAGAAGCTGAGAGTGTCCGATCCACCCAACGGACTAAACTGACCTTCTGCTGGAATAACCATCCGTGGTATGTAGGGTTCAGCTGCCTGAGGTGGTTGTGGTTCCGGTTTGTACGATTGTTGCTGAACCCACACTGGCCATTAGTGTTGTTGCCCAGGTTACGAAAACTGTTGTTCTCCATAGGCCGGCATCTGGAACTGCTCGGCATGTGATGGGTCCTGAAAATACTGCTCATACCTTGACATCTGGAACTGATGCTCATATGCCGGGACTTGAAAGTCGTGCTCGTACGCCGAAACCTAGATAATAATTAGCAATAATTAATAAATATCCATCAACCTTATTAATAATAATTTTTAATAATGACATACACAATAATAACTAACAATGGTAATAAACCTTAATGATACCTGAAACCCTTGGTCGTAGGCCGGTTCTTCGAACTGCTGCTCATGAGGGGGATTTTGCTCCTGAGGTCCATCTGCTTCTTCTTGTTGACCATGTGGCTCATTCGCATCAGCCTCGCCACGTGCAACTCTATCTAACAGGCACAGGTGATCCCCATATTGCTGTGTGTACCAGTCGAAGTACACTTGGAGAGGATGAAAGTCGACAATCTCCTCCCCTATCTGCAGTGTGTTATAGCGGGAAAATATCCACAAGGTAAACCACTGGATGTTTCTCGCTCTCAAGTCATGGTTCTTTGGACCTGTCAACCGCCTGCAATAATCACGACCAATATCAAATGTCAGGCCTGGTGGAAGTTGTTGCAGACCGAACTGTCGTCTAACTTGATCTGTCGGGTGCCACTCTACACACTCGAATGACACCAACGGCGACTGTGTAGAGCACATAAACAAATGGATTGCATACTCCCATATACGACTACCATATAAACTGCATATTAATAACCATGAGGCCGATAAGTAAAATTATTATTGTAAATAAGCAGCCTAAGATAAATGTTTACAACTTACATCGTCGACTCCCATCTCATCGAGTCCTCGCCTAAAATGCGCAGTAGGCTTCCGTATGTATCTTGTATACCGGCGCCAATGACTCCACCTAAACAATAAAAATATTATTAATAATAATAACAATAATAATAACAGCAGTTAAAAAGAATACCGTCGCGCAAGTGGAACCCCAACATCGACAAGCTGATCGCGGGGAATAGGTGCTAGGAATGGCATGTGCTCCCACGCCCACACAAAAAGTAGTATCAGTGGCTCATCCATCTCTTTATAGTTGAATTGTGATGCATGACACAAGGATCTGTATAAATGTGCCAGACTGGCTACCCCCAACTGTATCCTAAAATCCGATGGAAATCCCGAAGTAGAGGCAGAAACTTCTAGTTCAATGAAGTAATCGACTTATCCGAAAACACAATCGTTCTGAGCAATAAGAAAATGTGAAACCAAACGTAATGCTCAATAGACTCCTGCATGTCACACGGCTCGATGTCTCTGCACTGCCGGACCCATGCTAGATTAACCTTACCCAATACGTGATCCTGCAGACCGGCCTCCCGACCAAAGCACGCAATGCAGTTCTCCATCAAAAACTGGTGACTACTGTCTGATCTACCAGAAACGGGCTCCCCACTAACCAGGAGGCCAAGAATATATGCAACATCTTCCAACATCACTGTCACTTCACTGACCAAAAGATGAAATGTGTGGATTTTCACCCTCCATCGCTCGACCAAAGCACTCAGTAGTGCAGAATGACCTCTCAGCTTGCCTACTCGCAAAACGTGTTAAAATCCAGTGAGTGCTAGTGAAGCTGCAGCTACCTCGTTAAAGGTCTCTGAAGGATCTAATTTTCTGGGCAACAAATTCTTGATAGCCTGCAAAAAAAAATTAATGATAAATAATAATAATAATTCATAAATAACAATATGATAAAAAAATTATTATTTTTATCACAGACATGATTATAAACATGTAACAATATACTAATCATAACTAATCCAATTCTTGTTCCCCTAAAACAGAAAACAACAACAACAACAACAATAACAATAATACTACTAATAATACGGTTACTAATTGGTGCATGAAATTGTGATCATCAATGGCGCCATCAACATGGTACGCTCAATTGCAATCTCAACTCTTTATCACAACTTCGCACAACTAACTAGCAAGTGTACTGGGTCGTCCAAGTAATAAACCTTACGCGAGTAAAGGTCGATCCCACGGAGATTGTTGGAAAGAAGCAAGCTATGGTCATCTTGTAAATCTCAATCAGGCAGATTCAAATAGTTATGAATGATTTATGAATAAAGCATAAAATAAAGATAGAGACACTTATGTAATTCATTGGTGAGAACTTCAGATAAGCGTATAGAGATGCTTTTACCCTTCCGTCTCTCTGCTTTCCTACTGTCTTCATCCAATCCTTCTTACTCATTTCCATGGCAAGCTGTATATTGGGCATCACCGTTGTCAGTGGCTACAATCCCGTCCTCTCAGTGAAAATATTCAACGCACCCTGTCACGGCACGGCTAATCATCTGTCGGTTCTCAATCAGGTTGGAATAGAATCCATTGATTCTTTTGCGTCTGTCACTAACGCCCAGCCTTCAGGAGTTTGAAGCTCGTCACAGTCATTCAATCATTGAATCCTACTCAGAATACCACAGACAAGGTTTAGACCTTCCAGATTCTCTTGAATGCTACCATCAATTTTAGCTTATACCACGAAGATTCCGATTAAGGGATCCAAGAGATAAACATTCAAGCCTTGTTTGCTTGTAGAACAGAAGTGGTTGTCAGGCACTCGTTCATAAGTGAGAATGATGATGAGTGTCACATAATCATCACATTCATCATGTTCTTGGATGCAAATGAATATCTTAGAAAAAGAATAAGCTGAATTGAATAGAAGAACAATAGTAATTGCATTAATACTCGAGTACAGCAGAGCTCCACACCTTAATCTATGGTGTGTAGAAACTCCACCGTTGAAAATACATAAGTGATAATAGTGATCATTGGCTTCGGCCCCAGAGAGGGAACCAGAAGAACCAAGATCTGATCTAAGATCTAAAGTGATCAAAAGATGAAAATACAATAGCAAAAGGTCCTATTTGTAGAGAACTAGTAACTTAGGGTTTACAGAGATGAGTAAATGACATAAAAATCCACTTCCGGGCCCACTTGGTGTGTGCTTGGGCTGAACATTAAAGCTTTCATGTGTAGAAACTTTTCTTGGAGTTAAACGCCAGCTTTTGTGCCAGTTTGGGCGTTTAACTCCCATTCTTGTGCCAGTTCCGGCGTTTAACGCCGGGCAGTTTTGAGCTGATTTGGAACGCCAGTTTGGGCCATCAAATCTCGGGCAAAGTATGAACTATTAAACATTGCTGGAAAGCCCAGGATGTCTACTTTTCAACGCCATTCAGAGCGCGCCAATTGGGTTTCTGTAGCTCCAGAAAATCCACTTCGAGTGCAGGGAGGTCAGAATCCAACAGCATCTACAGTCCTTTTCAGCCTCTGAAT
>NC_029774.3:47697696-47697973 GCF_000817695.3 Arachis duranensis
ATAGTAGAAGAAGAAGAAATAGAGGAGATGGAGATGGCTTTGTGGTTTGGCCAAAGGGAGAGAAGTAGTGTTTAGGTTGTGTGAAAATGAGGTGGTAAAGATGGGTTTATATAGGAGTGGAGAGAGGGGTAAGGTTCGGCTATGTGAGGGTGGGTTTGGGAGGGAAAGCGGTTTGAATTTGAATGGTGAGGTAGGTGGGGTTTTATGAAGGATGGATGTGAGTGGTGAAGAGAAAGAAGGGATTTGATAGGTGAAGGGTTTTTGGGGAAGAGGTGTT
>NC_029774.3:47698157-47699433 GCF_000817695.3 Arachis duranensis
GCCGGCCTGGTGCCCATTTCTGGCGTTTAACGCCAGCTTCTTGCCCTTTCCTGGAGTTTAACGCTAGTCTGGTGCCCCTTTCTGGCGTTAAACGCCCAGAATGGTGCCAGACTGGGCGTTACTGGCGTTTAAACGCCCATTTGCTACCCTTACTGGCGTTTAAACGCCAGCAAGTTTTCCTCCAGGGTGTGCTATTTTTCTTTCTGTTTTTCATTCTGTTTTTGCTTTTTCAATTGATTTTGTGACTTCCCATGATCATCAACCTACAGAAAACATAAAATAACAAAAGGAAAATAGATAAATATAACATTAGGTTGCCTCCCAACAAGCGCTTCTTTAATGTCAGTAGCTTGACAGTGGGCTCTCATGGAGCCTCACAGATACTTAGAGCAATGTTGGAACCTCCCAACACCAAACTTAGAGTTTGAATGTGGGAGTTCAATACCAAACTTAGAATTTGGTTGTGGCCTCCCAACACCAAACTTAGAGTTTGACTGTTGGGGCTCTGTTTGACTCTGTTTTGAGAGAAGCTCTTCATGCTTCCTCTCCATGGTAACAGAGGGATATCCTTGAGCCTTACATAGGCTTGTTTTCTTGAATTGTCTGCCATCTCTAGTGAGATTCTTGCAGCTTGCATCTCAAAGATCCCTAGCTTCTCCATTACAGAGAGAGGCATGAGGTTTACACTTGACCCTAGGTCACACAAGGCCTTCTTGAAAGTCATGGTGCCTATGGCACAAGGTATTGAGAATTTCCCAGGATCTTGTCTCTTTTGAGGTAATCTCTGCCTAGTCAAGTCATCCAGTTCTTTGGTGAGCAAAGGGGGTTCATCCTCCCAAGTCTCATTACCAAATAACTTGTCATTTAGCTTCATGATTGCTCCAAGGTATTTAGCAACTTGCTCTTTAGTGACATACTCATCCTCTTCAGAGGAAGAATACTCATCAGAGCTCATGAATGGCAAAAGTAAATCCAATGGAATCTCTATGGTCTCCGTGTGAGCCTCAGATTCCCATTGTTCCTCATTAGGGAACTTATTGGAGGCCAGTGGACATCCATTGAGGTCTTCCTCAGTGGCGATCTCTACCTCTTCCTCCTCTCCAAGTTTGGCCATGTGGGTCATGTTAATGGCCTTGCATTCTCCTTTTGGATTCTCTTCTGTATTGCTTGGAAGAGTACTAGAAGGGAGTTCAGTAATTTTCTTACTCAGCTGTCCCACTTGTGCC
Organism: Arachis duranensis; assembly: GCF_000817695.3. Classification (NCBI taxonomy): domain Eukaryota; kingdom Viridiplantae; phylum Streptophyta; class Magnoliopsida; order Fabales; family Fabaceae; genus Arachis; species Arachis duranensis. The sequence continues at coordinate 47,699,384 of NC_029774.3, forward strand.
TCCAAGTTTCTAATGGAGGACCTTGTTTCAGTCATGAAACTTTGAGTGGT
>NC_029774.3:47699783-47701065 GCF_000817695.3 Arachis duranensis
CATTCAGAGTGTCAATCTCAAGAACTTCTTTCTTCTGATTTGTCCCATTGTTCACAGGATTCCTTTCGGAAGTGTACATGAATTGGTTATTTGCAACCATTTCAATGAGTTCTTGAGCTTCTGCAGGTGTCTTCTTCAAATGAAGAGATCCTCTAGCAGAGCTATCCAAAGACATCTTGGACAGTTCAGACAGACCATCATAGAAGATACCTATGATGCTCCATTCAGAAAGCATGTCAAAAGGGCACTTTATGATCAATTATTTTTATCTTTCCCAAGCTTCATAGAGGGATTCACCTTCCTTCTGTCTGAAGGTTTGGACTTCCACTCTAAGCTTACTCAATTTTTGAGGTGGAAAGAACTTTGCCAAGAAGGCATTGCCTAGCTTTTCCCAAGAGTTCAGGCTTTCTTTAGGTTGTGAGTCCAACCATATCCTAGCTCTGTCTCTTACAGCAAAAGGGAATAGCATAAGTCTGTAGACCTCAGGGTCAACCCCATTAGTCTTGACAGTGTCACAGATTTGCAAGAACTCAGCTAAAAACTGATGAAGATCTTCCAATGGAAGTCCATGGAACTTACAATTCTGTTGCATCAGAGAAACTAATTGAGGCTTAATCTCAAAGTTGTTTGCTCCAATGGCAGGGATAGAGATGCTTCTCCCATAGAAGTCGGGATATAGGACATTCATAACTTTAAGGCATAGACACTAAGACACTAATGATCATAAGACACAGACATAGATAACATAAGCATGGATATTCGAAAAACAAGAAACAAAGAACAAGGAAATTAAAGAACGGGTCCACCTTAGTGATGGCGGCTTGTTCTTCCTCTTGAAGATCTTATGGAGTGCTTGAGCTCCTCAATGTCTCTTCCTTGCCTTTGTTGCTCCTCTCTCATGATTCTTTGATCTTCTCTAATTTCATGGAGGATGATGGAATGTTCTTGGTGCTCCACCCTTAATTGTCCCATGTTGGAACACAATTCTCCTAGGGATGTGTTGATTTGCTCCCAATAGTTTTGTGGAGGAAAGTGCATCCCTTGAGGCATCTCAGGGATTTCATAATGAGTGAGATATCTTGTTTGCTTCATCCTTTTCTTAGTGATGGGCTTGTCCTCATCAATGAGGATGTCTCCCTCTATGTCAACTCCAACTGAATAACAGAGGTGACAAATGAGATGAGGAAAGGCTAACCTTGCCAAGGTAGAGGACTTGTCCGCCACCTTATAAAGTTCTTGGGCTATAACCTCATGAACTTCTACTTCTTCTCCAATCATGATA
>NC_029774.3:47701216-47701427 GCF_000817695.3 Arachis duranensis
GAACCGGCTTCCCTCTTGAATCTCTCTTCCATTGAGCGCCCTCTTCACAGATGTCTATGAGGACTTGGTCCAACCTTTGATTAAAGTTGACCCTTCTAGTGTAAGGGTGTTCATCTCCTTGCATCATGGGCAAGTTGAATGCCAACCTTACATTTTTCGGACTAAAATCTAAGCATTTCCCCCAAACCATTGTAAGCCAATTCTTTGGGTC
>NC_029774.3:47704157-47706135 GCF_000817695.3 Arachis duranensis
TCAGGGTCAACCCCATTAGTCTTGACAGTGTCACAGATTTGCAAGAACTCAGCTAAAAACTGATGAAGATCTTCCAATGGAAGTCCATGGAACTTACAATTCTGTTGCATCAGAGAAACTAATTGAGGCTTAAGCTCAAAGTTATTTGCTTCAATGGCAGTGATAGAGATGCTTCTCCCATAGAAGTCGGGAGTAGGTGCAGTAAAGTCACCCAGCACATTCCTTGCATTGTTGGCATTGTTGTTGTTTTCGGCTGCCATGTCTTCTTCTTGTTTGAAGATTTCTGTTAGGTCCTCTACAGAGAGTTGTGCCTTAGCTTCTCTTAGCTTTCGCTTCAAGGTCCTTTCAGGTTCAGGGTCAGCCTCAACAAGAATGCTTTTGTCTTTGCTCCTGCTCATATGAAAGAGAAGAGAACAAAAAAGTATGAAATCCTCTATGTCACAGTATAAAGATTCCTTGAAGTGTCAGAGGAAAAGAAAAATAGAAGGAAGAGGTAGAAGAATTCGAACATATCAAGAAAGATGGAGTTCGAGTTGTGTATTAAGGAGGAGTGTTAGTCCATAAATAGAAGGATGTGAGAAGAGGGGAAGAAATTTTCGAAAATTAAGTAAAAGATTTTATAAAACATTTTGAAAAACACTAATTGATTTTCGAAAACCAAGAGTGGAAAAGAAATCAAGTGATTTTTGGAAAAGATTTTGAAATTAGAAAGTAAAAAGATATGATTGAAAACTATTTTGAAAAAGATGTGAGAAAAATATATGATTGAAAAGATATAGTGTTAAAAAGATATGATTGAGAAGATATGATTTGAAAAACAATTTAAAAAAGATTTGATTTTAAAAATTAATGACTTAGCTAACAAGAAAAGATATGATTCAAACATTAAACCTTTCTCAACAGAAAAGGCAACATACTTGAATTGTTGAATCAAATCATTAATTGTTAGCAAGTATTTTTGAAAATATAAAGAAATTGATTTTGAAAACATATGATTGAAAAGATATGATCTGAAGAAGATTTGATTTTGAAAAATTTTGAAAACCTGAAAAAAATTTGAATTAAAAACAGAATCTTCCCTCTTGTGCCATCCTGGTGTTAAACGCCCAGAATGGTATACATTCTGGCATTTAACGCCCAAAACACTACCCTTTTGGGCGTTAAACGCCCAGCCAGGCACCCTGGCTGGCGTTTAAACGCCAGTTTTCCTTCTTCACTGGGCGTTTTGAACGCCCAGCCTTTTCTGTGTAATTTCTCTGCTGTATGTTCTGAATCTTCAATTCTCTGTATTATTGACTTGAAAAGACACAAATTAAAATTTTTTTGGATTTTTAATAATTAAAATGTAACTAAAATCAAATAACAATGCATGCAAGACACCAAACTTAGCAGTTTGTATACCATTGACACTAACAAAATGAGAATGCATATGAAAAACAACAAAACACTCAAGACAAGAGAATTTAAAGATCCGAACAAGGAAATCATCAAGAACAACTTGAAGATTAATGAAGACACATGCATGAATGCAAGAAGAATAGAAACATGCAATTGACACCAAACTTAAAATGAGACACTAGACTCAACAAGAAACATAAAATATTTTTTTTTAATTTTTTTATTTTTATGATTTTGTAATTTTTTTTGGATTTTTCGAAAATTAAGAGGAAAAGAAAATAAAGATATCAAAATTCTTAATGAGAATTCCAGGAATCATGCAATGTTAGTCTAAAGCTTCAGTCTAAAGGAATTAGACATGGCTAGCCAGGCTTTAGCAGGACATTGCATTCAAGAGCTAAATTGATGAGAATCAATCAGCTTTGGTGATGATAAGAACATCACCTTGAAACACTAGAATTCATTCTTAAGAACTCTGAAGAAAAATACCTAATCTAAGCAACAAGATGAACCGTCAGTTGTCCAAACTCAACAATCCCCGGCAACGGCGCCAAAAACTTGGTGCACGAAATTGTGATCA
>NC_029774.3:47706236-47706801 GCF_000817695.3 Arachis duranensis
ACTGGGTCGTCCAAGTAATAAACCTTACGCGAGTAAGGGTCGATCCCACGGAGATTGTTGGTATGAAGCAAGCTATGGTCATCTAGGAAATCTCAGTCAGGCAGATTTAAATGGTTATGAATGATTTATGAATAAAGCATAAACTAAAGATAGAGACACTTATGTAATTCATTGGTGAGAACTTCAGATAAGCGTATAGAGATGCTTTGTCCCTTCCGTCTCTCTACTTTCCTACTGTCTTCATCCAATCCTTCTTACTCCTTTCCATGGCAAGCTGTATGTTGGGCATCACCGTTGTCAGTGGCTACAATCCCGTCCTCTTAGTGAAAATGTTCAACGCACCCTGTCACAGCAAGGCTAATCATCTGTCGATTCTCAATCAGGTTGGAATAGAATCCACTGATTCTTTTGCGTCTGTCACTAACGCCCAGCCTTCAGGAGTTTGAAGCTCGTCACAGTCATTCAATCATTGAATCCTACTCATAATACCACAGACAAGGTTTAGACCTTCCGGATTCTTTTGAATGCCGCCATCAATTCTAGCTTATACCACGAAGATTCCGAT
>NC_029774.3:47706840-47707115 GCF_000817695.3 Arachis duranensis
TCTTGGGTGCAAATGAATATCTTAGAACAAGAATAAGCTGAATTGAATAGAAGAACAATAGTAATTGCATTAATACTCGAAGTACAGCAGAGCTCCACACCTTAATCTATGGTGTGTAGAAACTCCACCGTTGAAAATACATAAGTGATAATAGTGATCATTGGCTTCGGCCCCAGAGAGGGAACCAGAAGAACCAAGATCTGATCTAAGATCTAAAGTGATCAAAAGATGAAAATACAATAGCAAAAGGTCCTATTTGTAGAGAACTAGTAACT
>NC_029774.3:47707312-47707857 GCF_000817695.3 Arachis duranensis
GCCAGTTCCGGCGTTTAACGCCGGGCAGTTTTGAGCTGATTTGGAACGCCAGTTTGGACCATCAAATCTCGGGCAAAGTATAGACTATTATACTTTGCTGGAAAGCCCAGGATGTCTACTTTCCAACGCCGTTGAGAGCGCGCCAATTGGGCATCTGTAGCTCCAGAAAATTCACGTCGAGTGCAGGGAGGTCAGAATCCAACAGCATCTACAGTCCCTTTTTAGCCTCTGAATCAGATTTTTGCTCAGGTCCCTCAATTTCAGCCAGAAAATACCTGAAATCACAGAAAAACACACAAACTCATAGTAAAGTCCAGAAAAGTGAATTTTAACTAAAAACTTATAAAAATATAATAAAAACTAACTAAAACATACTAAAAATATACTAAAAATAATGCCAAAAAGCGTATAAATTATCCGCTCATCACTAATCGTAATAATACTAGTTATAACAACAACAACAACAACAACAACAACAACAACAACAACAACAACAATAATAATAATAATATTATTATTATTATTATTAATAATATATATTATTA
>NC_029774.3:47708130-47711920 GCF_000817695.3 Arachis duranensis
TATCCATTGAGAATGATCCAAATACTTATATAATGTGTCTTTTACGTTTAGTAAAATTATGAATTATTTTTTATTTTATAATATTTACCCTAAACTTTCTACTCTTCTTCTTCCTCTCATAAACTCTCAGCACAACCTTACAAGTTAAAACCCCTCACTATAACCTCTCTCACAACAAGTCTTTCAACTCTTCTACCCTTGATTCCTGTGTCGCGTTCATGCAGCCAGGGAGCCTGCCAAACGCAACCTGCGTTTTGCTCCTCACTGCTGTCAAACACAACTTCCGTTTTGGAAGTTCCTAAGCGGTCAACCGTTCAGTCATTGTCTGCTTGCAGGGAGCAGGGACACGTTTCGAGGCTTTATGCTGCTTCTCTGCCAAATGCAAGTTGCGTTTTGGAGCATGCATGCATCTTTTCCTTTTTCCGTTGCAGTCAAAATGTAACCTGCATTTTGCAGGTTACTGAGTTTTGCAGATCCACATTTGTGGATTACACTCTATGCAACAATATAATTGAACAACACCATTTTTACTTCTATTCTTTAATTAATTTCTGTTAATTTGAACCATCAAATTTTGAATGGTGATTCACGCGGAATGATAATGGGATCTATGAGAGTAGGTATTCTTTTTCTGCTTCTCGTCTCCATTTAAAAAATGTCTCCCGTTCTCATCTTATCTCTATTACAAGTATCTGTTTAATTTTTTGTGTGAAAAAAATAAATACCAGTTGTTATCCATAAATATTAATTTTGAAAAACTTAATACAACCATAATATAACCTAATACAATTCAACTAAATTTATCATACTAAAATATAATCAACAAATTTAATAATTTTAACAAAATAGTTTCTAATAAAATAATATAACATAATTTTTATCTATAAATGAAGATATTTTAATAATTTCATCATTCGCAAAAATTAGGCAGGTACTTCTATCCTTGTTCTCATCTCTATTTATTCGCGAGAATAGATTTCTGTGGATATAAAAATTTTACAAGTTCCAATAAACTACCCATAAAAGATAATACTACAAGTATTTTTGTCATCGTTATTCATGTTAGTTCTTGAGTTCATCTTAAATAACAAGTTGAGTTGGCTCATTAAATTATTACATTGTGTTGATGTAGCTTGACAAAAGCTATGTAAAAAAGGCTAACAATCACCATTTCTGTTAGCTCAACAATTTAATATTTTCCATATAATCACGAAACCTTTGATCAAGTCTCAAATTTCTCAAATATGATATCTAAAGTATTATCATCGCACAAACATTTAAATAAAAAAAAGTTACACCACAAATTTGGAGTGTATAAAATAAATGAGTCGTAGTCACATAGACTTAAAAAATATGAAGTCTTATAAACATATACCATATGCAAATAAAAAACATAACTCATTGCTTTTTCTATGGGTGTATAATTATACGGATCAAATATGATTAAAATCTTGATTTAATTTACACCAAAAGTATCAGATTGGATTGGATCCAATATCTGTATCTTTTAGTCTTGGATCCATCCTACAAATTTCCAAGTCAGATTAGGTATTGGATCATACTTATCAAAAACAAAATTTCAAAATATTCTAAAAGAATTCAAAGATTCAAAAAAAATCTTAGAACATAAAAAAACAGGCTCATCCAAATAGAAGACTAAATAAAGGAATAGAGGCATAGGATGACAAGAGAAAACTAGGCAAACGGAACAAGGACTAGAACCACTTATTGAAATGAAGCAGAATGGCAACAAGTCGGCAGTGAACAAATCCAGAATCGCAGGGAACAGTGGCAAGAAAGGCATACCACGAATATGAATAGAGGTGATAGACAAAGGCGAGGTACACAAACCGTTGGCCAGTCGACCAAAAACAACGTGAATTGTCAAGCTCTCGAGCGTGGGGACGAATAAGGCAACAAGCAACGATAAACAATTTTAATTTGAGCAATGAGAAATCTTTAGCGTACAAGAAGAGAGGTGAGGACAATGTTCGGCCTCTAATGTGGTGGTGTAGATGAAGGAGATGATAGAAGATGAAGATTGAGGAGAGGGAGCAAGGTGAGGGTGCATAGCCAAAATGGAAGCGGAGGAAAAATATTGAAATAGGGTTTTTGATTTGATTTTAGGGTTAAATAATGTATATATTTTTATTGTTTTTATACTTTTTGTGAATTTGTAGATCAAATCTACGGATACACATGTAAAATATTCATTCCAATTATATTTGGCTATGGATGAAATCGAATATGATCCAATGATCCTACGGATCAAAATTGATCAATGAACACCCATATCTTCTTCTAAAGCAACTAATGACACTATGAAACAACCCCGAACCAAACAAGCAATGTTGGCAAATCTACAGCACCCTTTGATTAAGAGACATATATAGTCCGCTAATCATAAACACAGTAGAAAAAAATAAACTTTACTAGAACTTTCAACAAAAAACAACAAAATCCCAAATATGCAAATCCAAATAGAACACAAAACATTCCAATGTATAGTTTGTTATATTACTAACCTTTTATCCAAAGAAATGGGGTTAGTCCATCATTTTTTTTAACTTTAACTTCTTGTTGAACGGAACCAATGAGAATATCTTTGCAAAACAAACATGGTCTAATACCTTACCACACAGAGTCTTATGCTTAAGTCATAAAACTGAGGTGGCGAGGTATTACGACCTATAAAAGTAAAATTATATATATAATATAGATGGAAAATGTTTTATCTAGGAACCTTTGAAGAAAAGTTATTGAATGAAATACAAGCAGGACAACACAACACTCACAATCAGATAAAAGTAGAAAGGTGGATAAGATTGAACGGAAAAGATAATATAAATATTTGAGATAAAAGTTCTAAAAATACAATTAACAAGCTCTAGGCTCGGCCTGAGAAGCAAAGACTGACCAGAGTATACATATACATATATATATATATACACACACACCAAATTATCCCAAAACAGAAAACCGACAACTTGTTTCTCCGAGTCAACATCTAAGAGGGACAAACATAAAATACAAGGTGGAGAATTTATATACATATACATATATAAATATAAATAAATACAACCCTGAATCCCAAAAGTTCTTCGCTTCCTCAGAGTCTCCAGAATACACAGTGTGGTGCTTCTCAACTTGTATCTGAAAAACAACAACACGTATAGAATGAGAACCAGAGGTTCTTAGTATGATAGTGATGCCGCATACATAAGATATAAGGTCCTGAGAAAGCCAGAGGCAATCCTAGAACACCGACACTCAAATTATAAAACTTAAAGAACTAAAGCAGAAACCATAAGTCAGGGTGGGTTTCTAAAGACTCCTAAACCTAGCCTAACCGTATTAAAACCCTCAAATCCTCCGCCTTTCTTCCAATCCTCCAACTCTGGTGCATAGATGATGAGCGGATAATTTGTACGCTTTTTGGCATTGTTTTTAGTATGTTTTTAGTATGATCTAGTTATTTTTTAGTATATTTTTATTAGTTTTTAGTTAAAATTCACTTTTCTGGACTTTACTATGAGTTTGTGTGTTTTTCTGTGATTTCAGGTATTTTCTGGCTGAAATTGAGGGACCTGAGCGAAAATCTGATTCAGAGACTAAAAAGGACTGCAGATGCTGTTGGATTCTGACCTCCCTGCACTCGAAGCGGATTTTCTGGAGCTACAGAAGCCCAATTGGCGCGCTCTCAACGGCGTTGAAAAGTAGACATCCTGGGCTTTCCAGCAATATATGATAGTCCATACTTTGCCCAAGATTTGATGGCCCAAACCGGCGT
>NC_029774.3:47718826-47719633 GCF_000817695.3 Arachis duranensis
AACACCTCCCTAGGAGAATTGAGTCCAACATGGGACAACTAAGGGTGGAGCACCAAGAACATTCCATCCTCCTCCATGAGAAAAGAGAAGATCAAAGAATCATGAGAGAGGAGCAACAAAGACAAGGAAGAGACATTGAGGAGCTCAAGCACTCCATAGGATCTTCAAGAGGAAGAACAAGCCGCCATCACTAAGGTGGACCCGTTCTTTAATTTCCTTGTTCTTTATTTTTCTGTTTTTCGAATTTTAGTGCTTATGTTTATCTATGTTTGTGTCTTGTGATCATTAGTATTTTAGTGTCTATGCCTTAAAGTTATGAATGTCCTATGAATCCATCACCTTTCTTAAATGAAAACTGTTTTTATTACAAAAGAACAAGAAGTACAGGATTTCAAATTCATCTTTAAAACTAGCTTAATTAGTTTGATGTGGTGACAATACTTTTTGCTTTCTGAATATATGCTTGAACAGTGCATATGTCTTTTGAATTTGTTGTTCATGAATGTTAAAATTGTTGGCTCTTGAAAGAATGATGAAAAAGGAGACATGTTACTAAGGATCTGAAAAATCATAAAAATGATTCTTGAAGCAAGAAAAAGCAGTGAATTAAAAAAAAAACGAAAAAAAGGGAGAAAAAGAAAAAGAAAGAAAAAGAAAGAAATAAAGTTGTGATCCAAGGCAAAAAGAGTGTGCTTAAGAACCCGGGACACCTCTAATTGGGGACTCTAGCAAAGCTGAGTCACAATCTGAAAAGATTCACCCAATTATGTGTCTGTGGCATGTATGTATCCGGTGGTAATACTGGAA
>NC_029774.3:47720017-47720196 GCF_000817695.3 Arachis duranensis
TTCCAGCGTTAAACGCCGGAACTGGCACAAGAATGGGAGTTAAACGCCCAAACTGGCATAAAAGCTGGCGTTTAACTCCAACAAGAGTCTCTACACGAAAATGCTTCAATGCTCAGTCTAAGCACACACTAAGTGGGCCTGGAAGTGGATTTTTATGTCATTTACTCATCTCTGTACAC
>NC_029774.3:47720540-47767377 GCF_000817695.3 Arachis duranensis
TTCAAGAGAATCCGGAAGGTCTAACCTTGTCTGTGGTATTCTGAGTAGGATTCAATGATTGAATGACTGTGACGTGCTTCAAACTCCTGAGGGCGGGGCGTTAGTGACAGATGGAAAAGAATCACTGGATTCTATTCCGACCTGATTGAGAGCTGACAGATGATTAGCCGTGCCGTGACAGGGTGCGTTGAACATTTCCACTGAGAGGATGGGAGGTAGCCACTGACAACGGTGAAACCCTTGCATAAGCTTGCCATGGAAAGGAGTAAGAAGGATTGGATGAAGATAGTAGGAAAGCAGAGAGACGGAAGGGACAAGCATCTTCATACGCTTATCTGAAATTCCTACCAATGAATTACATAAGTATCTCTATCTTTATCTTTATGTTTTATTCGTATATCATCATTCATAATCATTTGAGTTTGCCTGACTAAGATTTACAAGGTGACCATAGCTTGCTTCATACCAACAATCTCTGTGGGATCGACCCTTACTCGCGTAAGGTTTATTACTTGGACGACCCAGTACACTTGCTGGTTAGTTGTGCGAAGTTGTGTGTATGCCATGGTATTGAACACCAAGTTTTTGGATTCATTACCGGGGATTATTTGATTTGTGAAAAGTATTGATCACAATTTCGCATACCAATAGACAAGCAAAATAGACAAGGCAAGCATATATAACAAGTAGGCAATTAGCAATTAGCATGAATAAACAATTAAGGAAGCTAAGACGATGCACACTCAAACAAAACATACAAATGCAACATGATGCATGCCTGTCCTGCTGGCCTTGAGCTCACGTGTCGGTTACTTTGCCAGAACCAGAAACATCGTGTAGCTAACCCAGATATTTGTCTATAGGTTGCACATCCCAGGAATAGCTTTAGTGAAGGAGAGTGCCTTTCCACCTTCTCCTAGAGGTTTCATGAAGGAGAGTGCATTTCCACATCGAATGAGTATTCCTTTCCACCTTGCAACCAGAGAAGAATGTGGGGGGAAACAATACGAAGGAGAGTGCCTGTCCACCTTTCCCACATTCCCATCACGACAAGAGAGGGAATCCTCCGTCTTCAACTTGCCATCCGAACACATTTTCAAGTTAACACGCAAGCGAGTTCGCACTTAGACCTTGCCATCTCGACCATTCCAAGCATACTCAGTCATCGCCAATCTCAACATTCTCCCCTCAACTTAGTCACATCACAAGTCAAACCTTTCTTCACTTCCAAGTAACCTCCCTTTTCATAGCTTAATCTCATCACTACACTTAAAACTAATACTTAGGGTCTGAAAGAGTAAAAATAAAAGTTTAGAGGTTCAAATGTATGTTTTAAAACCAAGGTTCTAAGAACCGGACCGATCATCAAACCGTTTTAATTACTGGTTTACTGGTCCAACCGGTTCAACTGGTAGTTCAACCGAAAAACCGTTTATGAATAGAATAATAAATAAATTATAAATAAATATCCTAAAATATAATTATAGTCTAAGATAAATCTTAAAATATCTTCAAAATTTAAAACATTACATAAAATATCATCAACCAAATCCATATAATTTTATCAAAATACAAATTCAAACGTTAAATAATAAAAAAATATACTTAAATATTAAATGCCAACTTGAAGACGCCCTTAGTATATATTACATTTTGGAATACAAAAGAAATTTATAACAAATTGAAAACGAACAAAACATAAAAAGTACTACTAAACATATACGGTAAACAATAATAATAACAATTGTAGAAAGAAATTGTTTAGGTTGTAAATACTAAATATACAAATCTAAAAGCCAAGCCTTATATCAAATGCATGGCTTTGGTTTTTCTCAAGTTGCCATGTATGTTAAATAAATGGTCCACACATATGCACATGAACTATTCAGTAGTGGCTGCAGCAATTGTAAAAGCAGCAATTGTGAACCATTAGCAGATCATAAGCAAGAAAAATAGTGATTGAATTAAAGCTATATATTAATTAAAAATCCTAGAAAAGCAAAAGAAACATAGAAGTTATTAGCAAAGGCAACTTCATCCGTGTTTATGAACCTGTAAATGGACTGGAGCAAATTTAAAAGTAACAAAATCAAAATAGGAGGATTGGTAGGAAAGTTATTATTCACAAATGCATTGTTAGCAGCAAGTACTTTTTGATTAATACTATCATCCATAACTGAAATTAATAAATCATTCACAAAATTGAAAACAGCAGTAGTACAAATTGTCATTCAGCAACAAACATTATTATATTTCAAAACAGCAATAAGTAATTCCTAATCACACTAAACTTGAAATATCAACAGAAGCAAGTAATCCCTAGTCACACTATACCTGAAATTTCAACAAACATTATAAAACAACAACAACTAATTTGTAGTCACACTGAACTTGAAATTTCAAGAGCAGCAAGTACAACAACAAGTAATCCCTAATTACACTTAACCTGGAATTTCAACAGCAGCAAGTAATCCCTAATCACACATTCACACTAAACCTAAAATTTCAACAAGCATTACAACACAGCAACAAGTAATCCCTAGTCACACTGAACCTGAAATTTCAATAGCAGCGAGTAATCATTAATCACACTAAACCTAAAATTTCAACAAACATTACAAAACAGCAACAAGTAATCCCTAATCCCTAAACAAAAATTTCAACAATGATTTGATTTTCAATTTTAGCAGCAACAAGAAAATTTCAGGAAGTAAAGAAAGAGCAGCAGCACAAAATCAACAAAAATTAGCAATTTCACAGTTTCACATTAAAAATCAGCAAATAGAGGCTCTGGGGAGAGAAGACTGAGACACGAACAAGAACTGAAGAAGTGAAAGCAGTGACACTAACCTTCGACAGAGACACGGACGGCGACCGAGGAGACGACGGAGAGCGACGACACGGCGAGTTGCTCCAAGCCAACAAAATAGAGAAGTCATAGAGGACGGACAGAGGATAGGGGGAAGGAGGACACCGAGCTACAAGACAGGGCTCGGCCACGGACGACACCGACAACACGGACGACGTTAGAACTGCGGCAGAAATGTTGCAGGGATAACCTCGGGTTTTGGTTTGCGGATTTAACTTTGCTTCAGAGTAGAGTGATTCACGAATTGGTAGAGGGTTGTTGGGGGTAGAGGTGAGGGAGTAAACATAAAGTTGGGTTTTTTTTCCTAAAAAAAATCAAAACAGCGTCGTTTATCAAGAATCGGCGGGTTACCCGGTGGGTTTACAGCAATTTTCCAAGAGACGGTTATTAGAGGTGGACCGGACTATTTTTATTGCCGTTCTCCGGTTTGACCGGTTGAACCAGCCGATCCGGTTCAGTTCAGTTTTCAGAATATTGTTTAAAACACAAAACTCACTGTGCTGATTTTAGGGGTCATGCGTACGCATGGGCCACGCGTATGCGTGGATGAGTTTTCCCTACTCGCGTATGCAAGCACTCTGCTCGGTTACACAAGATGCCCAACCTGAAAGGGCTGGTCGCGTCGTGTCCCGTGCAGGTGGTTGCGTACGCAAGATCTGCAGATTGGCAAAAATGCTGAATGTTGCAGAATTTTTAGTTTTGCACTCCAAACTTTTGACGTGCATAACTTTTTCATTTTATAATGTTTTTCATCCATTCTTCGAATGGCGTAAACTTCACGGACCCAATTTTCATATGAAATAAGTTTGAAACAATTTGGGGGTTCGGAAGCTAAGTTATGGCTTACCAAACTTTGGTAAAAAATTAGATTTTCATAAAAGTTCATAAACCTCTATTTTCACCAAAAATCACTCTCAATATCACCTTTCTATACACATAAACAACACCACAACATACCAATTCAGCATCCCAACCCCACATTCTACCAAAAATTAATCATACCTCAATCTTGTATACAAATTCTTTCAACATTTTCAATAATAATATCAAAATCATTATCCTTAACATATCCACCATCAACATTCTCATTTACAATCATCAAAGTCATTATTCATTAACCTTCTTACCACATCAACTATATTCATACCACCAAAACAATAAATTTGTCATGCCTCATCAAATCACACATACATTGTCAACTATCTATTGATGAGCGGATAATTTATACACTTTTTGGCATTGTTTTTAGGTAGTTTTTAGTAGGATCTAGCTGCTTTTAGGGATGTTTTCATTAGTTTTTATGCTAAATTCACATTTCTGGACTTTACTATGAGTTTGTGTGTTTTTCTAGGATTTTAGGTATTTTCTGGCTGAAATTGAGGGACCGGAGCAAAACTCTGATAAAAGGCTGACAAAGGACTGCTGATGCTGTTGGATTCTGACCTCCCCACACTCGAAATAGATTTTCTGGAGCTGCAGAACTCCAAATGGTGCACTCTCAATAGCGTTTGAAATTAGACATTCAGAGCTTTCCAGCAATATATAATAGTCCATAATTTATTCGAGATTAGATGATGCAAACGGGCGCTCAACGCCAGTTCCATGTTGCATTCTGGAGTCAAACGCCAGAAACACGTCACGAACCAAAGTTGAACGCCAAAAACATGCTACAACTTGGCGTTCAACTCCAAGAGAAGCCTCTACACGTGTAAAATTCAAGCTCAGCCCAAGCATACACCAAGTGGGCCCCGGAAGTAGATTTCTGCATCAATTACTGAATTTTGTAAACCCTAGTAGTTAGTTTAGTATAAATAGGACTTTTTACTATTGTATTTTCATCCTGGATCCTGGATTGTATTTTTGATCTTGTGATCACGTTTTGGGGGCTGGCAATTCGGCCATGCCTGGACCTTCATCACTTATGTATTTTCAACGGTGGAGTTTCTACACACCATAGATTAAGGGTGTGGAGCTCTGCTGTACCTTGAGTTTCAATGCAATTACTACTATTTTCTTTTCAATTCAACTTATTCTTATTCTAAGATATTCGTTGCACTTCAACATGATGAATGTGATGATCCGTGACACTCATTATCATTCTCACCTATGAACGCGTGACTGACAACCATTTCCGTTCTACCTTAGGCCGGGCGCATATCTCTTGGATTCCTTAATGAGAATCTTCGTGGTATAAGCTAGAATTGATGGCGGCATTCATGAGAATCCGGAAAGTCTAAACCTTGTCTGTGGTATTCCGAGTAGGACTCAGGGATTGAATGACTGTGACGAGCTTCAAACTCATGATTGCTGGGCGTGATGACAAATGCAAAAGAATCAATGGATTCTATTCCGACATGATCGAGAACCGACAGATGATTAGCCGTGCTGTGACAAAGCATTTGGACCATTTTCACTGAGAGGATGGGATGTAGCCATTGACAACAGTGATGCCCTACATACAGCTTGCCATGGAAAGGAGTAAGACGGATTGAATGAAAGCAGTAGGAAAGCAGAGATCCAACAGGGACAAAGCACCTCCATACACTTATCTGAAATTCTCACCAATGATCTACATAAGTATTTCTATCTTTATTTTCTGTTTATTTATTATTATTATTTGAAAACTCCATAACCAATTATTATCCGCCTAACTGAGATCTACAAGATGACCATAGCTTGCTTCATACCAACAATCTCCGTGGGATCGACCCTTACTCACGTAAGGTTTATTACTTGGACGACCCAGTGCACTTGCTGGTTACTTGTGCGAGGTTGTGAAGAAAGTGCTGAGTTATAAACGTGCATACCAAGTTGAATGCCATTATTAGAGATCACAATTTCGCGCACCAAGTTTTTGGCGCCATTGCCGGGGATTGTTTGAATCACAATAACGTGCAACAATAGCGCCAGGTTTTTCTGATCTGGCAACAACACCAAGTTTTTGGCACCGTTGCCTGGGATTGTTCGAGTTTGGACAACTGACGGTTCATCTTGTTGCTCAGATTAGGTAATTTTCTTTTTGTTTTATTTTTGAAAAAAAATATTTTTTCAAAAATCTTTCAAAAATCTATCAACTACCAACCCTTGGATTGGAGCTTTAGGCTAGCATTGAAAGATTCCTGGAATTCTTATTAAATATTTTGAATTTCTTGTTTTCTTTTTCCTATATGTTTTTCGAAAAATATAAAATAAAATACAAAAAAATAATAAAATCATAAAAATAAAAAATATTTTGTGTTTCTTGTTTGAGTCTTGAGTTAACTTTTAAGTTTGGTGTCAATTGCATTTTTCTAAAAAATTATGCATTTTTTGAAAATCTATGTATGGTGTTCTTCATGATCTTAAAGTTGTTCTTGGTAAGTCTTTTTGTTTGATCTTTAAATTTTCTTGTTTTGTGTCTTTTGTTGTTTTTTATAACGCCTTAACTTTTAGCACGTCATGATCGTACCAAAAGTAAAGCGTTACAGACCTGATTTTCTTTATTATCTATTTAATATTGAGCCTTTACGTCGATATCGCATTTCAGTTTATAAGAAGATACCAGAAAATTATTTTTAGGAATTAAAATTACACAATTATTAATAATAATAAATGCTATACAAATGAATTCAATATAAAACTTAAAGACAATACCTATCTCTCTGACTAAAATAAAATCCTAATAAATAAAGGCGAGAAAACCCTATGAAAACAACTTAACTTATAAATAATTTCAACTATTCGTCCGTGACTTTATACTGAGTCTTCGAACCTGTCACTGAAAGAGTGGAAGATTTTGGGGTGAGAACAAACCACACGTTTTCAGTAGGAAATGGAAATGCCGTAAAACTAATAAATTTAATGCAAGTAATTAACTTACTTAGTAAAACTATTTTGTTAAACCTTTGAAAATACTTTTATTTCTACTTTAGATAAATAATTACTTTTCTTTAAATTTCTAAACTCAAAACAGATTTTAATCACAAAATTAGCCATACTAACCATTTCTCAGTCACATAATCATTTTTCAACCACAACATCTCACCTCAATACATCCATGAACTAATAGCACAAGCAAGGGATTCAAACCAACATACAAACAAGTCAAATAGCACAATCATAGAGAAGTAATACAAGAAAACACAACCAAATACAAATGTGCAAACAACATGATGCATGTCTGTTCCTAATGCAGGCCATGAGCTCATGTGTCAGTTGCCTACCTGCTCCCGACATTACCCGGGTACAAGTCCCAAATATGGCTTTCTAGATACATACAGTGTGCTTATAAGTCGTACGGCTAGACCGCATACAGTGTGACTTTAAGTCGTACGGCTAGGCTGCATACAGTGTGACTTTCCAAATCAATAAGCGTACATCTGGAAAATAGTTCTCAGTGTGTGGGCGTCCCCACTTTACATTTGGCACTAAGACCCAAACAATGTCACATCTGCTCTCCTGTGGCAGTCATTTCATTAATCAATATATTCCTTTAATCTTTATTCTCTGCTCTCCTGTGGCAGAGATCCTTTTAGTTAATATATTTTCTAATCTCTATTCTCTGCTCTCCTGTGGCAGAGATTCTTTTAATTATCTTTCTTTCCTTTACTTTTTGTTCTTCTTCTTCTTTTCTTTCTTATCGAACCAAACTCAAAACATAACTTAAAGTAAAATCCCTTCTCAAAAGATTCAGTTTAAAACATTATACTTTTTTTAATAAATCTGTTTGAAAATAAAACTCTTTTCGTAATAAATCGAAATCAAGTAATATTCTTAAATTAGATTTTCTTTTAAATAATACTTTAAATAAAGTCTTAGAGTTTTATAAAAATTTGGCAGCATTTCCTCTTAAAATTCGAGCTTTGCCACCCTTCAAGGGTCCTAACCTAACCACCTTTCAAACCCTTTTTCAAAACATTTCCAAGTAACAAATCATTTTCAATATTCACACCGTTCAAAATATCGAATAGAATCAAATCATTTTCTTCAAAGCTAAACCTCTTTCTATTTCAATAAAATTAGCCCATTTCAAATCTTTTGCTTTATTCATTTCTTCATTCAAACTTTACAAATTCCTCCGACCATACTCGTTTAACATTTAATACTAACCAAAATTCTCTTCTTGCATATTTTTACCAGCCCTTCATCAGCACCTATTCACCATCATACTAATACCAAAATCAGTTTCCATCCACTTCCATAACCATAAATTTCAGTATCAAACACAGCTTCAATTCAAACCCAATTCATAAACTCAAATTACATTTCAATTTAACAAGCAGCACCAAATTGATTCAAAATTACAACCAATTCTTATCAATTAGACACACAAAACATGTGTAAATTATTTGCAATTACTCAATAAGTTTTTGGCATTCTTAAATTTAAAATTTGTAATTTTAAAAACGAAACTCCCTACCTCCGTATGAAATCAAAATCAACGATAGTTCCGGAGAAGCTTTCTGACCGAGTTGTTGAAGAAGAAAACGTCAGAAATCACTTGTGCCTCCTAGAATTCTAATTGACCGAACTCAAGGAGAAGAGTAGCTACATCACTGTCAATTTTTATCGGACAAAAATAACGCCGACGTTTAAAAGATAATGATACAAATATTTTTATCGAATTAGACTTTTTATTGGAATTACAAATCTCCATAAATCAAAGCCGGAATTTTTGGTATGGGTCACGTTTTCTTCATGCAAGCATTCGGTCTCTCCTTGTTTTCTCTCTTCTGAGCTCGGTGATAAAGAAACCAAGGAAATCATTCATTGAATAATAATTCTAGTTAACGTGCCATAGGTTCAATTTGTTTCGCATTTTCTTTCTTTAATGGTTCGGCACAATGGAATGAAATTAAGACAAATAAATTTAGCTAATGAGGTGGCTGATGGTGGTTTATAATTAGAGAAGGGGATTTGCCTAGTAATAAGATTAGGTGTCATGGTTTAATAAAATGAAAGTGAACATGTGTCATCCTCATACATATATACACATGCATTAAGTCATGTTTCTTTTCCTTTTGTTCTCAAATGTTTTCGTTGGAAACTTTCTTATATAATAATAATAATAATAATAATAATAATAATAATAATCAATTTAAATTTTACTTATTAAAATAATTTTCAATAAATAATTCAAACTAATAAAATAAATCATAATTAAATTATACTTTAAAAATCTTAAAATTTTATTTAATTTTTCTTTTGTTAAAAACAGATTTCTTAATAACAAATTCTTAATATAATATAATAACTCATAAATAATTAATTATTTAATTTTTTAAAAAATTCGGGGTGTTACATTTTTCATGTGCATTCTTGCATTCATAATGTCTAAACATTAAAAATTTCTAAATTTTGTGTCTTGCATGTTTTCTTTGCATAAAAAATTTTTCAAAAATATGTTCTTAATGTTCATCATGATCTTCAAAATGTTCATCTTGACATCTATAGTGTTCTTGCATGCATCATATGTTTTGATCCAAAATTTTCATGTTTTGGGTCATAATTGTGTTTTTCTCTCTCATCATTAAAAATTAAAAAAAAAGTCAAAAATATATCTTTTCTTTTTTTCTCTCAAAATTTTGAAATTTTGAGTTGACTTAGTCAAAAAATTTTTAAAATTAGTTGTTTCTTATAAGTCAAGTCAAATTTTCAAATTTAAAAATCTTATCATTTTCAAAACCTTTTCAAAAATCAAATATTTTTCATTTTTTTTATGATTTTCGAAAATTTCAAAAATTATTTTCAAAATCTTTTCCTAATTTTATTTCAAAAATTTCGAAACTTAACTAACAAGTAATGTGATTGGTTCAAAAATTTGAAGTTTGTTACTTTCTTGTTAAGAAAGGTTCAATCTTTAAATTCTAGAATCATATCTTTTAGTTTCTTGTTAGTCAAGTAATTAATTTTTATTTTAAAAATTAAATCTTTTCCAACCATATCTTTTTAATCATATCTTTTTATCATATCTTTTTCAAAATTTTATCTTTTTCAAAAATTTGATTTCAAAATATCTTCTTATCTTCTTATCTTTTCAAATTTAATTTTCAAATCTTTTTCAATCAACTAATTGACTTTTTGTTTGTTTCTTATCTTTTTCAAAACCACCTAACTACTTTTTCCTCTCTAATTTTCGAAAATTTCTCCTTCCTTTTCAAAATTCTTTTAATTAATTAATTATTTTAATTTTAATTTTAATTTTATTTCATCTTTAATTTTCGAAAATCATTAACTCCTTTTCAAAAATTATTTTCGAAAACTTCTCTCTCTCATCTTATTCTATTTATTTATTCATTTACTAACACTTCTCTTCATCTCAAATCTCTGCTCCTATCCTCACCCTTGTATTTGGATTCTTCATTCTTCTTCACTTTTCTTTACTCTTATTCCCTTTCTTCTTCTACTAATATAAAGGAACCTCTATACTGTGACATAGAGGATTCCTCTTCCTTTTCTGTTCTCTTCTTTCTCATATGAGCAGGAACAAGGAAAAAGGCATTCTTGTTGAAGCTGATCCTGAACCAGAAAGGACTCTGAAGAGGAAACTAAGAGAAGCTAAATTACAACAATCCAGAGACAACCTTACTAAAATTTTCGAACAAGAAAAGGATATGGCAGCCGAACCCAACAACAATAATGCAAGGAGGATGCTTGGTGATTATACTACACCTACTTCCAAGTTTGATGGAAGAAGCATCTCAATTCCTGCCATTGGAGCAAACAATTTTGAGCTGAAACCTCAACTAGTTGCTCTAATGCAATAAAACTGCAAATTTCTTGGACTTCCATCAGAAGATCCCTACCAATTTTTAACCGAGTTCTTGCAGATCTGTGAGACTGTTAAGATTAATGGAGTAGATTCTGAAGTCTACAGGCTCATGCTTTTCCCTTTTGCTGTAAGAGACAGAGCTAGAACATGGTTGGACTCACAACCTAAGGATAGCCTGGACTCTTGGGATAAGCTGGTCACGGCCTTCTTAGTTAAATTCTTTCCTCCTCAAAAGTTGAGCAAGCTTAGAGTGGATGTTCAGACCTTCAAGCAAAAAAATTGGTGAATCCCTCTATGAAGCTTGGGAAAGATACAAGCAGATGACCAAAAAGTGTCCTTCTGACATGTTTTCAGAATGGACCATGATAGATATATTCTATTATGGTCTGTCTGAATTTTCTAAAATGTCACTGGATCATTCTGCAGGTGGATCCATTCACCTAAAGAAAATGCCTGCAGAAGCTCAGAAACTTATTGAAATGGCTATAAATAACCAATTCATGTACATTTCTGAGAGGAATTCCGTGAATAATGGACGCCTCAGAGGAAGGGAGTTCTTGAAATTGATGCTCTGAATGCCATATTGGCTCTGAACAAAATGTTGACTTAGCAAGTCAACATGATTTCTCAAAGTCTGAATGGATGGCAAAATGCATCCAACAATACTAAAGAGGCATCTTCTGAACATCCAAATTTCTCATGGAAGGATCAACAAAAGCCTCAACAAGGCTTTAATAATGGTGGAAGAAATAGGCTCAGCAATATCAAGCCTTATCCATCATATTCTCAGCAACAGAAAGAGAATTATGAGTAGAGCACCTCTAATTTAGCAAATTTAGTCTCTAATCTGTCTAAGGCCACTTTAAGTTTCATGAGTGAGACAAGGTCCTCCATCAGAAATTTGGAGGCACAAGTGGGCCAGCTGAGTAAGAAAGTAACTGAAACTCCTCCTAGTACTCTCCCAAGCAATACTGAAGAGAATCCAAAAAGAGAGTGAAAGGCCATATACATAATCAACATGGCTGAACCTAGGGAGGAAGGAGAGGACGTGAATCCCAATGAGGAAGACCTCATGGGACATCTCTCAAGCAAGAAAGAGCTCCCTATTGAGGATCCAAAGGAATCTGAAGCTCATATAGAGACCATAGAGATTTCATTAAACCTCCTTCTACCATTCATAAGCTCTGAAGACTATTCTTCCTCTGAAGAGGATGAAGTTATAACTGGAGAGCAAGTTGCTCAATATCTAGGAGCCATCATAAAGCTGAATGCCAAAATATTTGGTAATGAGACTTGGGAAGGTGAACCTCCCTTGCTCATCAGTGAACTGGATACATGGGTTCAGCAAACCTTACCTCAAAAGAAACAAGACCCTGGTAAATTCTTAATACCATGTACCATAGGCACCGTGACTTTTGAAAAGGCTCTGTGTGACCTAGGGTCAGGCATAAATCTTATGCCACTGTCTGTAATGGAGAAGCTGGGGATCATTGAGGTACATCCTGCCATATTCTCATTGCAAATGGCAGACAAGTCAGTCATACAAGCTTATGGATTGGTAGAGGACGTGTTGGTAAAGGTTAAAGGCCTTTACATCCCTGCTGATTTCATAATCTTAGACACTAGGAAGGAGGAGGATGAATGCATCATCCTTGGAAGACCTTTCCTAGCCACAGCAGGAGCTGTGATAGATGTTAACAGAGGAGAATTATCCTTCAAGTGAATGGGGACTACCTTGTGTTTAAGACCCAAGGGTGTTCTTCTGTAAACATGGAGAGGAAGCATGAAAAGCTTCTCTCAGTACAAAGTCAAACAAATCCCCTACCATCAAACTCTAAGTTTGGTGTTGGGAGGCCACAGCCAAACACTAAGTTTGGTGTTGAATCCCCACATCCAAACTCTAAGTTTGGTGTTGGGAGTCTACAACATTGACCTGATCACCTGTGTGGCTCCATGAGAGCCCACTGTCAAGCTATTGACATTCAAGAAGCACTTATTGGGAGGCAACCCAATTTTTATTTAACTAATTTTATTTTTATTTTATTGTTCTTTAATGTTTTATTAGGTTCATGGTAATGTGGAGTCATAAAACAAATATTAAAATTAAAAATAGAATAAAAAACAGCAGAAGAAAAAGCACACCCTGGAGGAGGAGCTTACTGGTGTTTAAACGCCAGTAAGGAGCATCTAGCTGGCGTTCAATGCTAGAACAGAGCATGGATCTGGCGTTGAACGCTAGAAACATGCAGCAATCTGGCGGTTAAATGCCAGGATTGCACACTAAGGAAAGCTAGCGTTCAACGCCAGAAACATGCTGCAGATGGGCATTGAACGCCCAGAACAAGCATAAAGCTGGCGTTTAACGCCAGAAACAAGCATCAATCTGGCGTTAAACGCCAGGATTGCATGCAGAGGGCATTTTACATGCCTCATTGGTGTAGGGATGTAAATCCTTGACACCTTAGAATCTGTGAACCCCACAAGATCATCTCAGGATCTGTGGACCCCACAGGATCCCCACCTACCTTAACTCACCTTCTCTCTTTTTCACCAATCACCTCAATCTCTCTTCTCCATCACCTCTTCACCACTCACATCCATCCACTTCTTCCCCACCCAATTCCACCCATATGGCCGAAACATACACATCTCTCCCTCTTCTCCATATCTTCTTCTCCTTCCATTCTTTCTTCTTTGCTCGAGGGCGAGCAACATTCTAAGTTTAGTGTGGTAAAAGCATACCTTTTTTGTTTTTCCATAACCATTGATGGCACCTAAGGCCAGAAGAATCCTCAAGAAAGAAAAAAAGGTAGACAATTGCTTCCACCTCTGAGTCATAGAAGATGGAGAGATTCATCTTAAAGGGTCCATAGCTCAGTAATAGAGCATTTGAATGCATATCAAGAGAGAATGAGGAATTCCCTCATCAAGAAATCCCTGAGATACCTCAGGGGATACATTTTCCTCCACACAATTATTGGGAGCAACTAAGGATAGGAGCACCAAAATCACTAGGGATCATGTAACAAAGGCAAGGAAGAGACATAGAGGAGCTCAAAGCACTATTGGTCCTTCAAGAAGGCGCCACCATCACTAAGGTGGACTCATTCCTTGTTCTTATTTTTTTCTGCTTTTTCGATTTTATGCTATATGTTTATTTATGTTTGTGTCCTTATTACATGATCATTAGTATTTAGTAACTATGTCTTAAAGCTATGAATAATTCCATGAATCCTTCACCTTTCTTAAATGAAACAAGTTTTTAATACAAAAGAATAAGAAGTACATGAGTTTCGAATTTATCCTTGAATTTAGTTTAATTATATTGATGTGGTGACAATACTTTTTGTTTTCTGAATGAATGCTTGAACAATGCATATTTTTTATCTTGTTGTTTATGAATGTTAAAATTGTTGGCTCTTGAAAGAATGATGAATAAAGAGAAATTCTATTGATAATCTGAAAAATCATGAAATTGATTCTTGAAGCAAGAAAAAGGAGTGAAAAAGCAAAAGCTTGAAAAAAAATTTGGCAAAAAAAATAAATAGAAAGAAAAAGAAAAAGCAAGCAGAAAAAGCCAATAGCCCTTAAAACCAAAAGGCAAGGGTGAAAAGGATCCAAGGCTTTGAGCATCAATGGATAGGAGGGCCCAAGGAAATAAATCCAGGCCTAAGCGGCTAAATCAAGCTGTCCCCAACCATGTGCTTGTGGCATGCAGGTCCAAGTGAAAAGCTTTAGACTGAGTGGTTAAAGTCATGATCCAAAGCAAAAAGAGTGTGCTTAAGAACCCTGGACACCTCTAACTGGGGACTTTAGCAAAG
This sequence comes from Arachis duranensis, assembly GCF_000817695.3. Taxonomy (NCBI): domain Eukaryota; kingdom Viridiplantae; phylum Streptophyta; class Magnoliopsida; order Fabales; family Fabaceae; genus Arachis; species Arachis duranensis. Next base: position 47,734,981 of record NC_029774.3, read on the forward strand.
CTGAGTCACAATCTGAAAAGGTTCACCCAGTCATGTGTTTGTGGCATTTATGTATCCGGTGGTAATACTGGAAAATAAAGTGCTTAGGGCCACGACCAAGACTCATAAAAGTAGCTGTGTTCAAGAATCAACATATTTAACTAGGAGAATCAATAACACTATCTGAAATTCTAAGTTCCTAGAGACGCCAATCATTCTAAACTTCAAAGGATAAAGTGAGATGCCAAAACTGTTCAGAAGCAAAAAGCTATAAGTCCCGCTCATTTAATTAGAACTAATATTCATTGATATTTTGGGATTTATAGTATATTCTCTTCTTTTTATCCTAATTGATTTTCAGTTGCTTGGGGATAAGCAACAATTTAAGTTTGGTGTTGTGATGAGCGGATAATTTAGACGCTTTTTGGCATTGTTTTTAGGTAGTTTTTAGTAGGATCTAGCTACTTTTAGGGATGTTTCATTAGTTTTTATACTAAATTCACATTTCTAGACTTTACTATGAGTTTGTGTATTTTTTTTGTGATTTCAGGTATTTTCTGGCTGAAATTGAGGGACCGGAGCAAAACTCTGATAAAAGGCTGACAAAGGACTGCTGATGTTGTTGGATTCTGACCTCCCTGCACTCGAAATGGACTTTCTGGAGCTACAGAACTCCAAATGGCGCGCTCTCAACTGCATTGGAAAGTAGACATCCAGAGCTTTCCAGCAATAATAGTCTATACTTTATTCGAGATTAGACGACGCAAACTGGCGCTCAACGCCAGTTCCATGTTGCATTCTGGAGTCAAACGCCAGAAACACGTCACGAACCAGAGTTGAACGCCAAAAATACGTTACAACTTGGCGTTCAACTCCAAGAGAAGCCTCTGTACGTGTAAAATTTGAGCTCAGCCCAAGCGTACACCAAGTTGGTCCCGGAAGTAGATTTCTGCATCAATTACTTAATTCTGTAAACCCTAGTAGCTAGTTTAGTATAAATATGACTTTTTACTATTGTATTTTCATCCTGGATCCTGGATTGTATTTTTGATCCTGTGATCACGTTTTGGGGGCTGGCCATTTGGCCATGCCTGGACCTTCATCACTTATGCATTTTCAACGGTGGAGTTTCTACACCCCATAGATTAAGGGTGTGGAGCTCTGCTGTACCTCGAGTTTCAATGCAATTACTACTATTTTCTATTCAATTCAACTTATTCTTATTCTAAGATATTCGTTGTACTTAAACATGATGAATGTGATGATCCATGACACTCATTATCATTCTCACCTATGAACGCGTGACTGACAACCACTTCCATTCTACCTTAGGCCGGGCGCATATCTCTTGGATTCCTTAATGAGAATCTTTGTGGTATAAGCTAGAATTGATGGCGGCATTCATGAGAATCTGGAAATTCTAAACCTTGTCTATGGTATTCCGAGTAGGATTCAGGGATTGAATGACTATGACGAGCTTCAAACTCGCGATTGTTGGGCGTGATGACAAACACAAAAGAATCAAGGGATTCTATTCCGACATGATCAAGAACTGATAGATGATTAGTCGTGTTGTGATAGAGCATTTGGACTATTTTTACTGAGAGGATGGGATGTAGCCATTGACAACAGTGATGCCATACATACAGCTTACCATGGAAAGGATTAAGAAGGATTGAATGAAAGCAGTAGGAAAGCAGAGATCCAACAGGGACAAAGCACCTCCATACACTTGTCTGAAATTCTCACCAATGATCTACATAAGTATTTCTATCTTTATTTTCTGTTTATTTATTATTATTATTCGAAAACTCCATAACCAATTATTATCCGCCTAACTGAGATTTACAAGATGACCATAGCTTGCTTCATACCAACAATCTCCGTGGGATCGACCCTTACTCGTGTAAGATTTATTACTTGGACGACCCAGTGCACTTGCTGGTTAGTTGTGCGAGATTGTGAAGAAAGTGCTGAGTTATAAACGCGCATACCAAGTTGAATGCCATTATTAGAGATCATAATTTCGCGCACCATCTATCAATCAAGTTCAACATTCTCAATCCAACTTATCCGAGGTCGTCTAGCCTAAGATTTCACAAGACATTATATATTAAATACGAGAAATCAAAATCATACCTTGGCTGATTTTCTGATAAATCCAGAACACCTCAAGTGTTCCCGCACCATAAGTTTCCAAGATTCCAAAACCTCACCAACAAAACCTGGCCTCTGAAACTTGAACTCAAGCTTCCAAATCCTCAAATTGGCTCCATACAACACTCAATTTCAATTTATTATTATAATTACCACTATAATCAAAATAGAGTTCACTAATTCAACATATATACCAAGGGTTTGAAGGTGCTTACCTAACCCACAGCTCAAATGAGCTAACCTGACAATACTCGGAAGTTAACTCGAACCTAAATACCAAATCATGCAAAATTCATCATAATTTCACATTGAATTTCGAAATTGGGGAAGAGAAAACTGAAAAAAATGTGGCCTCCTTACCTAATAAGTTTTGGGCTTTGTAGAGCTTGACGCTGTGATCGCGTGGCCGCAAATGGTGCAACGATTGGAGCTCAGAGTGAGAAGTTATGGAAGATGGAATTTAGACCAAGGGTTTACAAACTTCTCTTCCCCCTTGGCTGTGTTCTTCAGCATTTTGCATGAAGAAGAAAGAGACTGAGCTTAAGATCATTTAATTAGGTGGGCTTGTTGGGCCCTTGGGCTCATTTTGGGCTCGATTCGCTCTGTTCGGTCCAATCTTGAGTGAAATTCTTTAAAATTAGTGTCTAAATTCTTATTTTAATTAATTATACTAAATTAAACTATAAAATTCTATTTTCTAATTTTCCTAATTAATAAATAATTTATTCGCTAATTATTTATTAATCTCTCGGGTTTTACATCCTACCCCATAACATAAATTTTTACCCTCGAAAATTTCTGTTATTAAAGAAAGTAGATGGAAGCGCTCTCCAAATACCTTAACCTTGAAACTGTCAATCTATATGAGGTCTATCACCACCTTCATCACTGTTCCTAGTTTGCATGTTCCATCCTTTCAGCAGTAGTTCACGTAACGGTAGCCATCATCTCCAGTGCGGCCATAAGAATCAATCGGATAGCCTCGCTCGCGTCCACGAGACGACATTTGGGTCTTGTCCACACCGAACAATTGATATTAAGGTGATCAGTCCTAATATCTCAAATATGGTGCTTCGAATATCCAAAAGTAATGCTCATGAATAGTTAAGTTATATATGTCAAGTAGACATCCTAAATAGCATGTACACACAAATAGAGTATGCTCAAAAGCATAGTTAGTCCATTCTGCAGCCTCTACAGGAACAAATTGCTCTGATACCATAATGTAACACCTACCATACAGAATGGAAAAGGTTTTATCTAGGAGCCTTTGAAGAAAAGTTATTGAACGAAATACAAGCAGGACAACGCAACACTCACGATCGAATAAAAGTAGAAAGGTGGATAAGATTGAACGGAAAAGATAATATAAATATGTGAGATCAGAGTTCCAAAAATACAATTAATAAGCTCTAATCGGATAAAAGTAGAAAGGTGGATAAGATTGAACAGAAAAGATAATATAAATATATAAGATCAGAGTTCCAAAAAATGCAATTAACAAGCTCTAGGATTGGCTTGTGAAGCAAAGGCCGACCAAAGTATACATATACATATATATACACGCCAAAGTAACCCAAAACAGAAAACTGACAACCTATTTCTTAGAGTCAACCTCTAAGAGGGACAAACATAACATATATACAAGGTGGAGAATATATATACATATACATATATAAATATAAAAAAATACAACCCTGAATCCCAAAAGTTCTTCGCTTCCTCAGAGTCTCCAAAATACACAGTGTGGTGCTTCTCAACCTGTATCTAAAAAACAATAACACGTATGGAATGAGAATCGGAGGTTCTCAGCATGATAGTGGTGCCGCATACATAAGATATAAAGTCCCGGAAAAGATAGAGGCAATCCTAGAATACTGACATTCAAATTATAAAACTTAAAGAACTAAAGCAGAAACCATAAGTCAGGGTGGTTCTCTAAAGACTCTTAAACCTAGCCAAACAGTATTAAAACCCTCAAATCCTCTGCCTTTCCTCCAACCCTCCAACTCCGGTGCATAGACAAGCAAAACAGACAAGGTAAGCACATACAAAAAGCATATATAACAAGTAGGCAATTAGCAATTAGCATGAATAAACAATTAAGCAAGCCAAGACGATGCACACTCAAACAAAACATACAAATGCAACATGATGCATGCCCATCCTAGTGGCCGTGAGCTCACGTATCGGTTACTTTGCTAGAACCCGATACATCTAGTAGCTAATTAATAAACCATTATTTTATGATTTATATTGTGTTTAATTGAGTGGTTTTATCAAGTCTTTACCCACTTATTCATATGATTAGCATGATATTACAATTCCTTTCCAAAGTTGTTCTATGGTTGAAAACTTTCTTCCTAGAGATCTTTTTATTGTGTATTTTAATTCTCTTTTATACCATTCGATGCCGTGATCCGTGTGTTAAGTATTTCAGGTTTCATAGGGCAGGAATGGCTTAGAGAATGGAGAGGAAGCTTGCAAAAATGGAAGGAACACAAGAAATCAAGGAGATGACCAGTGAACACTGACGCGGACGCATGTCTCACACGACCGCGCAAAATGGAAAAATCACAGTAATGCGTTCGCGTGCCTGATGCAAACGCGTGGATTAATGTGATGATTCGTGACACTCATCACCACTCTCACTTATGAACACGTGCCTGACAAACACTTCCGTTCTACCTGCGAAAGCTAGAGTGTGTATCTCTTGGATTCATGATCCACGATGCATGGTTGCCTCTCCTGACAACAGAGCCTTCCACTCCATGAGATCAGAGTCTTCGTGGTATAAGCTAGAATTATTGGCGGCCATTCTTAAGTTCCGGAAAGTCTAAACCTTGTCTGTGGCATTCTGAGTAGGATCTGAGATGGGATGATTGTGATGAGCTTCAAACTCGCGAGTGTTGGGCATAGTGACAGACGCAAAAGAATCACTGGATTCTATTCCAACATGATCAAGAACCAACAGATGATTAGCCATGCGGTGACAGCGCACCTGGACCATTTTCACTGAGAGGATGGACGGTAGCCATTGACAACGGTGATCCCCCAACATACAGCTTGCCATGGAAAGGAGTAAGAATGATTGGGTGAAAGCAGTAGGAAAGCAGAGATTCAGAAGGAACACAGTATCTTCATGCGCTTATCTGGAATTCCCACCAATGAATTACATAAGTATCTCTATCTGTATTTTATGCTTTATTTATCTTTATATTTGAAAACCATTATAACCATTAGAATCCGCCTGACTGAGATTTACAAGATGACCATAGCTTGCTTTAAGCCGACAATCTCTGTGGGATCGACCCTTACTCACGTAAGGTTTATTACTTGGACGACCCAGTGCACTTACTGGTTAGTTGTGCAAAGTTGTGAAAAAGAGTGATATTACAATTGTGTGTACCAAGTTGTTGGCGCCATTGAGATCACAATTTTGAACACCAAGTTCTCAAGAAATTTGGAGTTTGGGGAATGGGCAAATAAATGATTATAAATTAACAAGAGATTTTATGTAATTGAAATAAAAGCCTTGGCTAGGAGAAGATTAATCGGAAGTTCTATCCTTGTTGGATTTCCTAAGATTAATAGTAGTAGGTTGTTATTTCTACTTAGTTAACACTCAACGAATGAAGGAAAGTCAAGTAGTTGAGCTAACTCCAATCACAAGTCCTAATCCTCTCCCTTGGGAAGGATTAGCGTTAGTGACTAGAGAGCCAGCCAACAGCTTCCAATTACCTATTAACTCTTAAGTCTTCCAACTCAAGGGTCTCCAAATATTAATCAACTCCAAAGCCAAGTTGGTAGTCTACTCTATTGACATGGATGCCATTTTTGCATTCATATAAAGGGAGTAGGGAGAAGACATGATAATTGGACTCAATTGAAAATAATCAAGAAATAATGAAATTAAATAGAAAAGTATCTGTGCATTAATTAATTCCAAAATGGAAGGTATCCATATAACTCTAAATGAAGTAAATGGGAAATAAAAGGAGTAAAGGAACAGGAAACAAACTAGAATGATAAAGACTTCAACGGAGGTAGTACTCTTCTCAATATCCAACTCAAAAACATAAAACTGGAATCTAAGAATGTGAAGAACCCTAGAGGAAGTAGTAATCTCTCTCTAAGATTCGAAAAACCAAAAACTAAAACTAAAGAATGAGAATGTGTGAATGTCCCTTGAGTCCCTGCTGTTCCCTCACTCTAGTCTGCGTTTCTGGGCCAAAAACTGGGTCCAAACTCAGCCCAAAATTGCCCACAGCATTTTTTGCGATTTCTGCACGTGGCGCATGTCACGTGTATGCATCATGTACGCGTGCGCGTCGATGGTCCTCTGCGCGTCTCGCACGTACGCGTCAGGTGCGCGTCTGCGTCGCTATGGGGTGTGCCAAATTTGCGCGTGCGCGTTAGGTACGCATGCACGCCGATTCTCGCTGGTCAGCTCCTTAGTTTCTTGTGTTTCTTCCATTTTTGCAAGCTTCCTTTCCATCCTTAAAGCCATTCCCTTCCTATAAAGCCTGAAAACACTTAATACACAAATCACGTCATCGAATGGTATAAAGGGAGATTAAAAATACACAATTTAAAGGTTTAGGAAGCAAGTTTTCAACCATAGAATAAGATTGAGAAGGGTTTGTAAAACCATGCAAATTGTATGGGTAAGTATGTAGATAATTGATAAATACCACTCAATTTAGCACAAGATAAACCATAAAATAGTGGTTTATCAATCTCCCAACACTTAAACATTAGCATTCCTCATGCTAAGCTCAAGGAGATCAAAAGAATGAATGGGGAAAAGTAAGACTCATGCAATGCAACCTATGTAAATGAATGCAACTACATACTAAGATGTTTCTACCTACTTGGTTAAAAAATGAGCAAGTCCCCCAAGACAAACATAAATTAGATTCCACTAATTCAAATCACACAATAAGAAGCAAGTAAACTTGTAAGAAGATAGCTCATCAAAGCCGGGAACATAGAATCAAGCATTGAACCCTCACTAGAAAAGTATGTGCACTCTAATTACTCAGGTGTTTAGGGTTAATCCACTCTAGTCTCCTTTAATCGTGCTTTCTAAAATTTTGCTCTTCATCTAACCAATCAACAAATATCTAGTGTACTAATGCAAACATCATGAGGTCTTTTCAAGGTTGTAATGGGGCTAAGGTATGAGTGAGGATATATGTATGGCCAAGTGAGCTATAAATTGAATCTTTGACTAATCCTAAGTTCTCACCTAACACATATACACACTCTATGTAATTCAAAAATCATGCCTAGCCACCCATAATCTCACTTTTGTATAATTCACATACTCATGTATCCAATTTTTCTTTAATTTCATCACATATGCATTGATCTTATTATTGCACTTAACATTGGGGTAATTTTTGTCCCCTAATTATTTATTTATTTATTTTTTGCAGATGCATAGTAAATTAATGCATATGGTTTTCATAGTTTTACATGAGTAGCACCCAAATTCTCAATACTTGTCAATAAAATAATACACACTCTCATCAACCAAAGTTTCTGCATTTTCCCACACTTAATTGGCACACAATCTCTATCTTAATCTAGCCAAAGATCCAATTGGGGTAATTACTTATTTTTCCGCTTAAGGCTAGTGATGTGGTAACATAAAGAACAATTTGGGGTTAAAAAGGCTCAAAGTGGTAATCAAAGGTAGATGAAAGGGTAGGCTATTTAAGATAAGTGAGCTAATAACAAATGATGGCCTCAATCATATGTATGCATGAGTATACACTAAACAATGGACATATAGAATGGAACATAGCATAGATTGCAATCATAGAGAAGAAAACACATAGGAATAAAAATCAGGGTTAAATAATGTAACCATATAATCAAGCTCAAAGTCTCACAGGTTATGTGTTCTTAGCTATAAACCATGTTCCAAATTACAATCTTCAAACAAATTTAGTACATATTTTCAATTTTGAATTAGTGAAATGCTTTAAATAGGGTCTTGAGGAGAAACTCATTAATTTAACCAAGCAGAACATACATGCAAGCAATTATTATCATGCAATCTATCCTATCTAACAAAAAAAAAGCATATTGGTGTTAAGAGAGAGAGATTACCTTCGGAAGTTAGGTACTGACCTCCCCACACTTAAGGACTGGCAGAGTCCTCCGTGCCATCAGTAAGGAGTAAAGTGGGGCTGGTAGCAGCACCCTCATAGTCGGGCTCGCCATGGCTCCCGGTGCTGGTAGGTGAATTGGAGTCCGTTGTATTCTTCTCTTCGGGAGGTGGGTGTGTACTAGCAATGAGCTCCTTCAGATAGGTGTATTGGCGCTTGTTGCGATGCTCCAGTTGCTCCATCTGCTGGTCTTGCCGGTTTAACCACTAAAGGATCTGAAGGAACATCCGAGTAGTGGATGGTGTAGGAGGTGAGGGTAATGGCGTAGTAGAGGTAGGAGGAGTGTCTACAGATGGGCCGGGAGGTCGGCTAGCAGAGGGTACTGGGGGTTTGATATACTTCCTATTCGGGACATAATGATCAGCCATTGGAATCATGGCTTTGATGTCCCCGGCCCTATAGAAAACTCCAGCTACAGAGACAAGATCCGAAACCAGGGCGGGAAAGGGTAGGTAACCCGCAATCTGAACGTGCTTCATGGCCTGCCGGATGTGTCTTGGTAAGTTGAGAGGCTGCTCGGTGAGAATGAACCAAATGAGAACATCCATGTATGCAGTGAAGGTGGACTTGTGAGTGCTCAGAAAGGCAAAGTGGGACATAATCTGAGCCCACACATGAGCCTCCAAGGTAAGTGCTGGAGTGGCAATGCTCTTAGGTCGAGTCCGATGTTGCCCAAAGATCCAAGTGCTGTCCGGTTGTGCTATAACTCCAAGGACGCCATCCCAGTCAAACTGGTATGTCTCTGGCGCTTGAGAGAGGCCTCTTGATAGGAATCCATCCCTTTAGGGCTAGGTGGAAGGTCCAATACACGCTGAATGGCCCCCTCGGAGATAGGGACTTGCTTTTGGCGAACATAGACAGACTGCAGGGTCGACAAGTGAAAGTTGGAGTAGAATTCAACTACCCATGATAGATTGACCTGCTGCGGCTGCCTTCTCAAGAATCCCCATTGTCTCCTTTCAATGCGGGGCTCTACAAGATCAGCAAGGTGTGTTGGAAGGATTAGTAGGCGCTCATTATTGTAGTTTCTGTTAGCCAAGATGGGGAACATCTGCTCACAGTAATGATTAGTGAACTGTGCAGAGTCCCGAGCAGGAAAAGCTTTCTCAGCTTCATCAACCTTGATGAGTCTCTTTATCCGCTTTGTGGGCGGCTTGACGCTTGTAGAAGGTTGTGCCTTAGCAAAGGTTCTTTTAGTGCCTTGCCTTGCCGGTGTCTTGTCGGTCGCCTTCCCCTTTCCTTTCTTGGTACCCATCCTAAGGAAGAAAAAAAGAGGAAGAAAGTTAAATATAGGTAGCTAGAACCGGAAGGAAAAAAAATTCCAAGTGAAAATAAATGCCCAAGGAAATAAACAATGTCTTGAGTGCATGGTAGCTACATCATACAGAGAGGACATTAATGAAGAGCATATAGGCATAACACACAGCTAGATGCAAGAGGCATAATGGCATGCAAATAAGAAGCATGAGAAGCATAGCTCAAGCATCATAGTCAATAATAAGCATCACATGGAAGAAAAGAATGAGCATTGGTATGATGACAATTGGGAATGAGATACTCAATGCAAGTGGATGGCAAGAGTTATGAAAAAGAGGCATTTAAAGTAGGAAAAATATGATAGAAAAGAGTTTTAAGTGCCATGTTGGATTTTTCACAAACACTTGGTGTTCAAGTTAAGATAGGAATGAAAATAAATAATCCAAATGTATATGAGATCCATAAGAAAATATCAGTTGTCAAATTACACCTCAAAATATCCACAAACTCAAGATAATAAAATAAAACCCAAATAAAGCTCCAATCACCAACATAAAAATGCATGTGAAAAGCATGAAAGAAAAACCATAAATAACTAAGCTAAAAGAAAATTTAATAGAAAAAAAAACAAAAATTAAATGCAATAAAGGAAAGAAGAATGAAAGAGAAGAGGAGGGGAAGAAAAGAAACCTCTGGAAGAAAAGGGAGATAGGAAGAGGAAAGAAGCTTGAGGGAAAAAGGAGGGAAGAAGTGAGAAGAGTGAAAGAAGGAAGAAGAAAGAATTAGGATTGAAAAAGAAAAGAAAGAAAGAAGAAAGAAAGGAAAAGGATTGTGAAATGCTGAACAGGGCGGCGCGCAAATCGAGTGGCATGGTGCAACCGACGCGGACGCGGCGTCTACGCGGATGCATGGGTGAGCGTCCAGATGAGGGACGCGTGAGCGTCAGGCATGTGTATACGTGCCTCGGATTCTATGCGAATTGCACGAATCCAGCCTCACTCCAGCATAACTTTCGGTCGGATTCTCATTTACGACGTGCGACAGTCCCACGCGTAGGCGTGTAGCACGCATATGCGTGGGTTGGAGGAATCACATCAATGCGCGAGCATGAGGCACGCGTACGCGTCGCCACGGATTGTGCCGGAGGCGCGAATCCAGCGCCATGGCATCACAACCTTCTGTTCAAAGAGTGGTTTGCGCCGATTTCTTGAAGCACACGGACGCGTCCTTGATGCTAGGGAATCTTGGCCAGTTTCACTGATCTTTTCTTTACTGTTTTAGGGTAGTTTCATGCATTTTCATAGTAAATAAGCAAGTTTTGGATGAAAATACACTTACACCTTGATTCAAGCAATTATTGTGAATTTTACAAGATTTCATGAGGATTAGTCAGGAATTGTATGATATAATTGATGATGCATAATCTCATGACTTGGAACAGATCTTTGATGCACCTTAATTGCTTGATTTCAGGACAAAGGAAGCAAGAAGGAGCCACGTTAGCAGCCACGTTAATCTAATTAACGTGACCACTAATGTGGAATGGGAACAAGCTTGTAGCGTTAATAGAAAGAGTGATCGCCAATAACACCCTCGAAGCTATCATAGCCCACGTTAGTTGCCACGTTAACTACATTAACGTGGTAGCTAATGTAGAGGAGCAAGAAGAGATCCAACGTTAGTGGTAAAAGTGATTGCCACTAACGTTCCACAAAGGCACAATGAAGCCACGTTAAGAGTCACATTAATTCAATTAACGTGAACTCTAACGTGGGATGAAGAACCAATTACCAACGTTAGTGACACTCACCTTTGTCACTAACGTTGGACCAACCCAAGAGTGCCCACGTTAGTGGTCACGTTAAGACCACTAACGTGAGAGATAACATGATAAGCCAACGTTAGTGACACTCACCTTTGTCACTAACGTTGGAGATGACAATCACTACCACGTTAATCTAATTAACGTGAACTCTAACGTGGGAAGGAGGGGCGTTTGGAGCGTTAGTGATAATGGTAAGTGTCACTAAGGCTCTCGAAGCTTAGGCATGCCCACATTAGGAGTCACGTTAGTTATAGTTAGAGTCCTCAAGTTCCAGTCTTTCCTTGGGAAAAGTTAGAGTTATTGGATCTCGAATTAATTCTTGATGAATTTCAATTTTCAGTCAATAATGAGTTTGATAACTCAAGAGTTACCAATTAATCAACCAAAGCCAAAAGGGAATAAAATCTACTTGAATGAAAATAATTTGGATAGACACAAGCATCAATGACATATAAGTCTGAAATATCTTAATTGTATTAATAAAATAAAATCAATCCAAATATGAAACATTGAAAATAAATAAATACAAAGGACATTGAACCTGAGATTGAGAGTCACTCCTAAAACTAAGAGAAGTCCTAAATCCTAATCCTAAGAGAGAGGAGAGAACCTCTCTCACTAGAAACTACATCTAAAATTGTGAAAAGTGAATTATTCAAGCCTCTTCATGAATGGATGCATTCCCCCACTTTATAGCCTCTAATCTGTTTTCTCTGGGCCGAAAACTGGGTCAGAAACAGCGCAGAAGTCACTTCCAGTGCTTTTTGGTGCGTACAGGTCGCGGCCAAGTGACGCGGAGGCGTCGCCCACGCGGCCGCGCAGATTAAAGTTCGCAGATGCGACGCGTCCGCGTGGATCACGCGTCCGCGTCACCTAGCGTCAAGGCAACTATGGCATATTATATATCAAATCGAAGTCCCGGACGTTAGCTTTCCAACGCAACTAGAACTGCATCGTTTGGACCTCTGTAGCTAAAGTTATAGCCGTTTGAGTGTGAAGAGGTCAGGCTGGACAGCTTAACAACTTCTCCAACTTCTTGTATTCCTTCCACTTTTGCGTGCTTCCTTTCCATCCTCCAAGCCATTCCTGCCCTATAATATCTGAAAATACTTAACACACATATCAAGGCATCTAATGGTAATAAGAGAGGATTAATAATAATCAAATATAAGATCAAAGAAGCATGTTTTCAATCATAGCACAAAATTAGGAAGGAAAATGTAAAACATGCGAATTGTATGAATAAGTGAGTAAAGAGTTGATAAAAACCACTCAATTGAGCATAAGATAAACCATAAAATAGTGGTTTATCAACCTCCCCACACTTAAACAATAGCATGTTCTCATGCTAAGCTCAAGAGAAACTATAAAGAGATGAAAAGGAATGATAGAATGTATGAGATGCAACCTATGAATGCAACTAAATGCAAAAATGTTTCTACCTACTTGGTAAAAAAGTAAATAAATCTTTCAAGAATAAATATGAACTGGATTTCACTAATTCAAATCACAAAATACAATACAAATAACTTGCAAGAAAAAGATAGCTCATAAAAGCAGGGAACAAAGAATTAAGCGCTAAACCCTTACTTGGTAGTGTATATCACTCTAACTCTCAAGTGTCAAGGGTCAATTCTCCCAATTCTCTACTAATCTTGCTTTCTCTAGCTTGCTCTTCATCTAACAATCAACAAAAATTTAATGCACCAATACACAAATCAAGAGGTCTTTTTAAGGGTTGTAATGGGGTTAGGGTCAAGGTAGGATTGTATTTGGCCAAGTAGACTAAAATTTGAATCCTTAATTAACATAAACTTCCCACCTAACTTAAGACAATCCATTTAATTAAAATGCAAAATCTAACTTCCCATTAACTGTGCTTTCCACATGTTCATGCATCCTAACATTGAGTTTAGTACATATGCATTAATACCAACACTTACTTTGGGGAATTTTGTCCCCTTTTATTAATTGCTCTTTTTTTTTTCAATGCATATGATTATGGTATTGAATGCAATAATATATGCTCAACTATTATTTTGCACATTTTCACTAAAATATACAACACCCAATTATTCAAACCAAATAATTTCAAACCCAACTTCCCCACACTTTAATCATGAGCACTTTTACTAGTCTAAGCTAACCAAGGATTTAAATTAAGGACATTATTATTTTTCGCTTAGAGTTAGTAATGAGCTAAAGTAAAGAACAAATGGGTATATTAGGCTCAAATTGGTTTGCAAAGGATAATGAAAGGGTAAGGCCATATGGGTATGTAAGCTTAGTGAAACAAAGGCCTCAATCATATCAGTGCATGCATACATCAACCAATGGAAATATAGAATTAAGCAAGACAAAAATCACAATTTTAGAAAGAGAAACACACATCAAAAATAAAATATTGGTTGATAGAATGCAACCAATCAAATAGGATCAAAATCTCACTGGTTTTGTGTGTTCAAGCTCTAAGCTATGTTCCAAAATAATATTTCTTCAAACAAGTTTTTCAAAAAGTTTTATTCAAATTAGTGAAATATTATAGAAATTTCTTGAAAAAGAAAATATTACTTTAACCAAGTGGTAAAATATGCACACAAAAAAATAAACATGCAATCAAACATGCAAATGCAACAATGAAAAACAAAAATTGTTGTTGAGAAGGAACTAACTAACCCGCGGAGATCGGTATCGACCTCCCCACACTTAAAGATTGCACCGTCCTCGGTGCATGCTGAGATGTGCAGGTGGATGGGGGTTGTGGTTCCTCAGCTGGTGCTCTCTTGTGTTCCTTTCCTTGCCGGTGGTTTGGGAGTAGCTTTCTCTCTTTACCCTTCTTGGTGGCCATCCTGAAAGGGGAAAAAGGAAAGTAACAAGTAAAGCTAGGGGATCCAGCAAGGAAGAGAGCGGGAAAGGTGGTAATCAATGCACAGTAAAGAAGAATAATGTTAACACATGGTCATGACTACATGTGAAAAGTCATCAATGAAAATATAGTAAGTGCATGTGATGACAGTTAAATGCAAGATGTTTATTGGCATGCTGGCAAAGGCATGAGTAGCATAGATCAAGTATTCAATGTCCAAGTTGGATTACCAAGTCTTCCAAACTAATAATATGTTTGTAAAAATAATTATATTTAAATAATAAAATAGAGAAGGGGTTATGTGAAAAGCAGGCATTTAGAGTAGTAGATTTAAAAAAAATCTAAAAATAGTGCAAAATGCCATATGGGCGTTTTCACAAGCACATAGCATGCATGTTAAATAAGGTATGGAAAATGTTAATTAGAACATGCAAGCACCCTTATAATAATATATAATTGTTTAAACAAATCCCAAATAATCCATAAGCAAAATATGGGAAATAATGACCCAAATAAATTTCCAACACCAATTAAAGGAAAAAAGAAGAAAAAGAAAGGAAGGAAGAAAGAAATAAGAAAGGAAAGAAAAGATTTAGATTTGGGGGAGAAAAGAGAAGATATCTTGGCTGATCTGGATAAGTTGTGCGGCGCAGGCGACGCGAACGCGTGAGTGACGCGTTCGCGCGGTTGGTGCTATTGTCAAGTGACGCGGCCGCGTGGGGCACGCGTCGCGTGGGTGAATTCATGCTACAGGCGCGAGGGCAGCCGCGCACTCGTGCAACTTTCTGTTCAAAATCTTATTTTGCCAAAAATCTGGGTGACGCGGTCGCGTGGGTGACGCTATCGCGTGGATGGCCATTTTTGAAAGACGACGCGGCCGCGTGGGGCACGCATTCGTGTGGGAGGGCTTGGGCTTCTAGCACAAGTCTAGCCCAATTCCAGCACAACTTTCAGCCATGCACCTTTTTGATGTCGATTTTCATGGCACGCAGCCGTGTGGGTGACGCGGTCGCGTGGGAGGCCAAAGTTCCACATGACGTGGTCGCGTGAGCGACGCGGTCGCGTGGGGTCAAAGTATGCTAAAGGCGCGCCTCCAGCCATGCTCTCGTGTGACTCTCTGTTCAATTCTTTTCTTCCCAACGCACTAGTGATGCAGACGCGTCAGCGACGCTGCCGGGTCGCGTGCGTGTTTTCCCTTTTTTTATTAAGTAATTATGTAGTATGCAATATGCAGTGTTAATGTAGATGCTATGAAAACTTCCAGGTTCAATGAAAATAAAATAAAATAAAAAAATAAACAACACGAAATAATATTGAAAAAGAACGATCATACCATGGTGGGTTTTCTCCCACCTAGCACTTTTAGTTAAAGTCCTTAAGTTGGACCTTTGGTGAGCTCCCTGTTATGGTGGTTTATGCTTGTACTGATCCAGGAATCCCCACCAATGTTTGTACTTTCAGTAGCCTTCGGGGTCCCAAACTAAGCATGTAAAGCCCTTAAGAAGCTTCAAACAGATTCTTAGGCTCCCGGGGTGACAAATGTCAGAACAGATTCCAGGTTCCCAAACCTCACTTTTACACCCGTTTTTGTCTCGATCTACATTTTTCCAGCCGGGTGAAAGGTGATCTGAATTCTCACTACAGCGACCAAACAGCTTCCTAGACCCATTCAGTTGAGCTTTACACCAACCTTTGTGTTTAAACTTAAATCTTCCAACCATAATGAACCTTGCAGGACAATTCTTACCACTGGCCATCTTCCGCTTACTCTTAATGTCACAAAGAGTTCTAAGTTGACCATCTGTCTCCAGTAGCCCATATTTAAGTGAAATTAGAAAGCTAAGGGATATGAATTTTACCCACTTGAATGTTGTGAAGGATGATGGCAACTTAGGGGGAGGTATTTTTAATGAAATTGCCTGCTCCACTCCCTTGTGCTCTTCTCTGATAATTACCACCTCTTTGCAAGTTTCTTCAATTTCAACCTCGTCCTCTTGGTAGCTTTCTTCCAATTTAATCTCTTCTTTATTGTTTACCAAGGGCATGTGAGGTTGTGCTTCTTCTTCTTTAAACTCCATCTCTTGATCAACCTCTTCCAAGTCTTCAACTGTGATATGCCTTGGAGGTTGTACACCCTCCTCAACAACAAATTCAAACTCCTTAGAAGAGGGTTCTGTGACTTGAGGTTCTCGTGGAGGTTCTGCATCTCCTAAATCTTCAACCACTTCTTCCTCTGTAACTATTATAGCCTTCCTCCACTTGTTCCAGTACAAAGTCATGTTCCGTACTGTCCACTGGAGTTTCTAGTATCTCCTTCATGCTACGTTCTTCATTAGATTGTCCACATGAAGCCATGGGGGTTCCTTGAGTGTCCGAACATCGGGAAGCTAATTGATTTATTGCTTGATCCAGTTGGCGAAGGGTTGCTTGAAGTTTTGCACATGTTTTCGTGAGACAATCCGTTGAATCTTGCTGTGCTTGGCTATCATAAGTAGGATCATAGTGCTCTTGGATTGATGGATATGGAGATGGCAAATATTGAGGTAGTGGTTCTTGGGAGTAATTGGGTTGGAATTGGGGTGGTTCTATATATAGTTCATATGGCTCATAAGGTGGTTGGTGTGGTGGATGAGGGTTAGGGTCATATGGAAGTGAATGGTGAAAAGGGGCTTGTGAGTATGGTGGTTCAAAATTATATTGAGGAGGAGAGGGTTCATAGGCATATGGTGGGTCTTGTTGGTAGTCCAAAGAGTGCTCACCATAGCCATTGCCTTGATATGTATCACAGAATAGTTGTTGATAGCCCATTGGAGGTGGTTGTTGCCATGAGGGTTGATCAAATCCTTGTGGCTCCTCCCATCTTTGATTGTTCCAACCATGGTGCATGTTGTCATTATAATCTCCTCTTCCTGCAACATAATTATAACTAGACTCATAGCCAAAGGGGTGAGAGTTCATAGTAGTGAGAGATAATAAAAACAAAAACTAACAAAAAAGGAAATTTTTTTTGAAAAATATTTACAATAACCAATAATAAGGCACACGTTTGCAATTCCCCGGCAACGACGCCATTTTGACGTTAGGATTTTTGCTAGTAAAGAATTTATAAAAATATTCGCGTTGTAGATATAGCTTCTAAACTAACAAAAATCCCTTCGTGCAAACGTTTTGGTTGTCACAAGTAACAAACCCCTTTAAAATTGATAACTGAGTATTTAAACCTCGGGTCATCTTCTCAAGAAATTGCAGGGAGGTATGTTCTTATTATTGGTTATGAAAAAGTGTGTTTTGGGGTTTTGGAGTTTGGGCAATGGGCACAAGCATATTTAAATGACAAGTAAAATAAATTAACAATAATAAAATCTCTTGGAAAGGTATGAAGAACTGGAAGTCCTATCCTAGTTATCCTTATCAATTATGATGAGAATTGGATTTTTCTCCCACTTTGTTAACCTCTAACTATGAAGGTAAGTTAAGTGAATGAATTAATTCGAATCCTCAAGTTCCAGTCTTTCCTTGGGAAAAGTTAAGAGTTATTGGATCTCGAATTCATTCTTGAAGAATTCCAATTTTCAGTCAACAACGAGTTTGATAACTCAAGAGTTACCAATTAATCAACCAAAGCCAAAAGGGAATAAAATCTACTTGAATGAAAATAATTTGGATAGACACCAAGCATCAGTGACATATAAGTCTGAAATATCTCAATTGTATTAATAAAATAAAATCAATTCAAATATGAAACATTGAAAATAAATAAATACAAAGGACATTGAACCTGGGATTGAGAGTCACTCCTAAAACTAAGAGAAGTCCTAAATCCTAATCCTAAGAGAGAGGAGAGAACATCTCTCACTAGAAACTACATCTAAAATTGTGAAAAGTGAATTATTCAAGCCTCTTCATGAATGGATGCATTCCCCCACTTTATAGCCTCTAATCTGTTTTCTCTGGGCCGAAAACTGGGTCAAAAACAGCCCAGAAGTCACTTCCAGTGCTTTCTGGTCTGTACAGGTCGCGGCCAAGTGACGCGGAGGCGTCGCCCACGCGGCCGCGCGGATTAAAGTTCGCAGATGCGATGCGTCCGCGTAGATCATGCGTCCGCGTTTCCTAGCTTCAGAGCAACTATGGCATATTATATATCAAATTGAAGCCCCGGACGTTAGCTTTCCAACGCAACTAGAACCGTGTCGTTTGGACCTCTGTAGCTAAAGTTATAGCCGTTTGAGTGCAAAGAGGTCAGGCTGGACAGCTTAACAACTTCTCCAACTTCTTGTATTCCTTCCACTTTTGCGTGCTTCCTTTCCATCCTCCAAGCCATTCCTGCCCTATAATATCTGAAAACACTTAACACACATATCAAGGCATCTAATGGTAAAAAGAGAGGATTAATAATAAGCAAATATAAGATCAAAGAAGCATATTTTCAATCATAGCACAAAATCAGGAAGGAAAATGTAAAACATGCGAATTTTATGAATAAGTGAGTAAAGAGTTGATAAAAACCACTCAATTGAGCATAAGATAAACCATAAAATAGTGGTTTATCAAGCATGTATTCTGTTCTACCATTTTTCATTTCCATTCCCAGAGCTATGAACAACTAAACCCCTTTTATTGGGTTAGGGAGCTCTGTTGTAATTTGATGGACCAATTATAGTTTTCATTCTTTTTCCTCTTTTTTTTTCTCTTAATTTGACTAGAAAGCTTTCAATCTTAATTCAATTCGTTAGTTGTCTTGGAAAAGAAACTCTCCATAATTGGATCTCCTCATAGCCTTGGAAAAGGGATGAGGAGATCATGCTAGAAATGCTTTCTCATGTTGGACCAAATTGGGGTTTGGGCGGATATAGTGACATGTAATCCTCCCAACACTTTGATTTGGAAATAAATGTGGTATAAGTAGTGACCATACTTCATCTCTTCCCATGAGCAATTAAATCAAGAAATTGGGCAATTGTTCAAGCTTAGAGAGATTGGATTGCCAAGGAATTGGGATCCAATCACTTAAGATTGCCAAGGAGATCAATGAATGCATTGATTGAGGAAGAGATGAGAATGAACTTGATCCGGAGAATGCAACATCTCCTAAGCCCAATGAATTTCCCATTTCTGATCTTACCATTTCTCTTTACTTTATGCCATTTATTTCCATGTTCATTCCCCCATATCACCATTTAAGATTCTGCACTTTATTTTATGCAATTTACTTTCCCGCCATTTAATTTCCTGTAAATCTCAACTACATTTCTGTTTAGCTCAACTAGCACACTCTTCCAACTAAATTTGCTTGACCAATCAATCCCTGTGGGTTTCGACCTCACTCTATTGTGAGTTTTTACTTGACAACAATTCGGTATACTTGCCGAAAGAAAATTTGTTGATAGACAAGTTTTCGTGCATCAAGTTTATGGCGCCGTTGCCGGGGATTGATTTTGTATCGACAATGATTAAGTTGGAAGTTCACTAGATTGAGCATTTTCTTTTTATTGTTTAATTTGCCTAGTCATTTTCTCTTAGTTTCAATTAATTTTCTTCCTCATCCCCTATCCCCTCGTTGTTTTCTTTTTCTTTGACTTTACTTACAATTCTGCTCTCTAACCCACTAACTGTTTGATAATTTGCACCACTCACAATAACAATCACTCTAACAAGAATAATCAATCCATTTTATTTCTTGTTGTGTGCTCTGTTAGTTGTATGATAGGGAGAAGAAGCGGAGCTTCAACTTCTTTTGATTCGGAACCTGAGAGGACCTTCCTTAGATTAAGGAGGAAAGCAAGAGGAAAAAGAGTTGTTGGTGCTGAGGAAGAGGAAGAGTACTTTGAAACAAACATGGAGGAGAACTTGAAAAACAACCATGAAGAAGAAGCTCACAACCATGCCAAAGAAGGCCCTGTGAATTATGCTGGGCAAGAAAGGAGAGTTCTAGGCTCTTACATCAATCCAAACCCAGAAAATTATGGAAGTAGCATCCAAAAGCCCACCATACATGCCAACAACTTTGAATTAAAACCCCAACTCATCAACCTTGTTCAGAACAACTGTTCATTCGGAGGAAGTACCCAAGAAGACCCCAATCAACATCTAACCACCTTCCTAAGAATATATGACATTGTGAAGTCTAATGGTGTCCATTTGGATGTCTATAGACTGCTGTTGTTTTCCTTTTCACTCAGGGACAAAGCATCTAAGTGGCTGGAATCATTTCCAAAGGAAAGCTTAACAAATTAGGAGGATGTTGTAAACAAGTTTTTGGCAAGATTCTACACTCCTCAAAGAATCAATAGGCTGAGAGCTGAGGTACAAACCTTCAGGCAACAAGATGGTGAAACTCTCTATGAGGCATGTGAGAGGTTTAAGGACTTAACAAGAAGATACCCACCTGACATGTTCAATGAATGGGTTCAACTGCACATTTTCTATGAAGGTCTGTCTTATGAGTCAAAGAAGGCCATAGACCATTCATCAAGGGCTCTCTAAATAAGAAGGAAACCATTGAAGAAGCCATAGATGTCATTGAGACTGTGGCTAAGAATGACTACTTCTATGCTTCTGAAAGGAGTAACACTCGAGGAGTAATGGAGCTGAACCACATAGATGCATTGCTCGCTCAAAATAAGATGATCACCAAGCAGCTAGCAAATCTTACCAAGAAGGTGGAAGAAAACCAAGTTGCAGCAATCATCACCTCATCACCAGTTCAAGAAGGAGTAAGTGCAGGAGAAGAAGGTGACTGGGAACAAGCAAACTATGTTGGAAACTCACCCAGATAGACCCATGATCCATACTCCAAAACTTACAATTTTTGTTGGAGAAACCACCCTAACTTTGGGTGGAGAAATCAACAAGACCAAGGCCAAGACCAGAGACGCCACAACCACAATCCCAACAACAATGCTACTGACCAACATCCCTCACAGAGATCCTATCAACACCCACCTAATCACCCTTTTCAACCACCTAACCTCAACCCACCATCACTAACGGAGGATAGACTCTCCAGAATTGAGACACTACTTGAAGACATATGTAAAGAAGTCCAAGACAACAGAGTGTTCAAGGATGAAGTGCGAGCCAATATCAAAAACCAAGGAGACATCATCAAGAGGCTGGAGTTCTAAGTGGGATATCTATCTCAACAGTTTGCCAAACCCACTGATAGTTTCCCAAGTGACACAGAAAAGAACCCCAGAGGAGAAACAAAGAAAGTAAGGTGGGAAGAAGGCAAGATGATCACTATAAGTGATGAGAGGAATGTGGAGGAAGTGCACACACAAATAGAACATTTCCACGACAATCCAAAGGAAAAGCATGAAGAGAGAAACCACGCACCCCATCCCACACACAGGGAGGAACTAAAGAAAGGGGAGACCCTAAACCCATATGCACCCTTTCCCCAAAGGCTCAAAGGTGGTGTAGCAAGAAGAATGTATTCAAGGTTTCTCGACATGTTTGCATCTCTTGATGTAAATATACCATTCATTAAGGCCCTCCAGCAAATGCCCTCCTACATCAAGTACATAAAGGAGCTGCTGGCCAAAAAAATTTCATTGAAGGGTGGGCAAACAATAAAGATGAATAGGGAGTGCAGTGCTCTCATTCAAACAGAGCCACCTACAAAGAAGAAGGATACAGGGAGTTTTCACATTCCCTGTGCTATAGGAGAGACAATGATTAATAAAGGACTCTGTGACTTAGGAGCAAGTATCAACTTAATGTCTCTGTCCCTCATGAAAAAGCTTCAAATCAATGAGTTAACACCCCATCAAATTGGCTGACAAAACTCAAAAACAGGCGATAGGAGTGGTGGAAAATGTATTAGTAAAGGTTGGGAATTACTTCCTGCTCACAGACTTTGTTATCTTGGAGATGGAAAAAAATCACATCTATCCCATCATCTTGGGGAGACCATTCTTAGCCACAGCCAGGGCGTTTATAGATGTGGAGTGAGGAGAACTAATATTGAGAATACATGATGAACACCTCACTTTCAATGTCTTCAAACCCTCACAAGAAGCAGATCATGATAACAAAGAGTCAAAGGAAGACCACAATAAGGAGCTGATGGAAGAGACAAGCATGGGAACACAAGCATCACACCTAAAAACCCTGATGGTTGGCAAGCAAGGTGGTCAGAAGGAGCAACAACCAAGTGTAACCCAAGAGGAGCTAGACCCATCAGAGTCATATGAGACAAGCAACAGGACCTTCCTGAAAGAAGAAACATTAGGGGAAACAAAGAAGAAGGCCCCAAGGGCATGGATGAACAAGAAGATTCCTACAGAGGGTTTCTCTCCAGGAGATGAAGTGGTCTCTGCCTATATTCCACCTATCCTACCTCATCTCCCCACCATCCCATCTTAGCTACCTCAAGTATACACCATCAGAAAAATTCTGTCCTTAGAACATGTGGAGCTTCTCAACAAAGCAAATGGAAACAGATTCATTGCAAGAGGGGAAGATTTGAAACACTACCAACCACCCTGACAAAGGCCGAACGTCAAGCTAATGACGCTAAAGAAGCGCTTCATGGGAGGCAACCCATGTTCTATACCCTTTCCTTTTAATCTTTAATAGTAGTTAATAAAGCAAAGTTCATGGATTCTAAATCAACTTTGACAAACATCTATAAAAATCTCTACATGCAACATATGGTAAATGATAAGTTTGGTGTTCAAGGCACACCAAAAGGGCTTGAACACACTCCATATTATGAAAGTTCTAATCAAATCTTGTTACACTATATGATCACAAACTAAGTTTGGTGTCACCAATGTTGCATGCATGGGCGTTTGATTGGTCGGTTGGTTTGCATTCATGAATGGCTCTTAGTTAGCAAAAGCAAAAGCAAAAAAATTGGAGGGTGGCTAGCCTCCCCAAAGTCTTTTTTTTACTGCCACAATTCAAATTAATTTCTCTTTTCTTTTTGTTTTGGAAGGAATTTGAAGGGAATATTGGAGGAACTTGATGGGACAACTAATTGAAGGGGGGTTCGGCCATCTCACCCATGGAACTACACACTTGCCTTCAAGGGGAGTATCTTGGAAAGTGTTACCATGCAACATTGGGAGTGGGATAGCCTTTGAGACCGAACCAAGACCCTCATAAAAGAAGTGATCCTTGTGCCCATCCAATGCTAAACCCCAGCCGTTCACCATTAAGCCGTACCACCAATCCACACCCTTCAATTACCTATCATCTTCCTATATAAAAGACCCCCACTCTACATCTCTTTATATTCTAATATCTGTTCATTCCATCTCTTGTTCTTCTTTCTTCCAAACTCTTCCAAAACTTTACACACTACCAATTCCGACCCATGGCATCGTCAAGCTCGAAAAGAAGCAAAGGAAAGGAGCCTATGGAGCAGCCTCATTTTGATGAGAAGAAATTTAGAACCTCTTACCATGCATTACAATTCGGGTGGATGGCTGAGAAAGAAATCATATACGAGTTAAGCTTCCAAGTCACAAAAACTGAGTGCCCCGAAATTGCAGAGAAGGTGGAAAAGAGAAGATGGGAGCTCCTCACTGATCCGATCACAAGAGTAAATACAACTTTTGTAAGAGAGTTCTATGCAAATGCAGTCAGATATGATAAGGCAGATGAATCCTATACAAGCTTCGTAAGAGGGATGACAGTGGATTTTAGTCCCATAAACATCATGAGGGTGCTAAAGCTACGAATCATACCATTCGCGGAAGAGAGCTATCAATCAAGGATAGATAGCAGCCCCAACTATGACCAGATTGTGGGAGACATTTGCATACCAGGAGCGGATTGGGAAAGAGATCCCCATAATAAACCCAGGTTTATAAAAAAAGGAGACCTCCTTTCTGAGGCTAAGGGGTGGTTCGAAATTGTAAGGAGATCCATTCTCCCAGCCAAAAATAACTCAGAGGTAAACCTTAAGAGGGCAACAATGGTGCAATGCATAATGAAGGGAGGAGAAATCAAGGTTCATGAACTCATAGCGATTCTGGAGGAAGGTTGGGCTACCCCAGCACCATTCTCTGTCTTTGCACAAAGGCTGGGGTGGTGTTCGAAGATGGAAACCCCGAGTGTATAAAAGTCAGCATCCCCATTACTCTTCGACAGATGCACGCCGCTGCACCTCCCCTTCCTCAACGAAGACTAAGAAAGAGGCCAGCCCATCAAGTGGAAGAAAGATAAAACCCAGAGGAGCAAGCCCCAGCCATCTTAGACATGCACCAATTACAAGAAGCTGTTGATACACTGTCTAGGCAATACATGGAGAACCAAGGGGCACAGAAGGAGCTTCAAATGCAAATAATGGATCACCAAGAAGAATCACTCTCTAGATGGATGAATCAAAAAGGGGAGTGGCAAAAATAATTGATGGAGCGGCAATTGGAACAAGGGAGACAGTGGAGTGAATCCTTCCATAACTTGAACCAAATGCAAGATCAACAACAAGAAGTCATCCAGAAGCTAATTAACATCCAAGCATATCAAGGTGCACACATTCATGAGATACATTGGAAACAAAGAGAATAGGCAGATCTTTTTGATGAATACAGAGCTTTTTCGGAAGGGGTTTATATGAGTGAGACTGGATATCATGTAAACACTCAAGCCAGGCTCGGGTACTTAGTCGGCCAACTACCTGTATTACACCTTGGGATCACAAGATATGAGGACATAAAGGATGAATTAGCACGAGTGGAATGAGAAAGAGCCGAAAAGAGTCATGAATCAGTAAAGAAGGCACTGGAAGATTGGAAAAAGGCCATAATGAATCGGATGCAAGGAAGTACAAACCGAGCAACCAAGAAGGATCCCAAGACAAAGGAAGCAAAGGGACATGAGCATTCGAATAAGTAAAAGGTGGTGGAGCTCCCTCTTTGTTTATCTCTTTCAAGTTTTAAATAAGGAAAATCATGTATGAAATAGAACATGCTTCCTTAGTAGCTTAGGAATTTTCAATTCTGTCTTTAAATTTTCATTGCTTAAGTCCAAAGTGTTTGGTCTAGGCCTTAGTTTTCATTGTCATCTTGCTTATATTTATGCTTGTCCTTCTAAGTCAATTAAAAAAATGTTATGAAAAATAAGAGTGGAGTTATCTTGTGAAGTAAATTCTTAAGTTTGTGGTATGGTCATTGATCAGCTAAGTTGGTTCACCCACAAGGTATATAAGCAACTATATGCTCTAAACCACATGCTTGGAACACATCATATGAGACTAACCAAAAAAAAGTCCTTAATAAGAAAAGAGAAAGAGCAATAAGAGTTGAAAAGGAAAGAAAAATAATAAGAAATAAGAATAGGCACCAAGGGTTGAATATTGAGGCATGTGTCTGTGGTGTTCCTGTGCAAGGGATATGCTTGGATGAATAAGCTCTTAGGGGTGCCTTATCACTTGGTAACTTGGGTTAACTAATTCGGGATGTAATCAAGGGATCAATAATAAGAATTATCAAGGGATGTAATCAAGCAAGTGTTCAAGGGCATGATAAAGGCCTGAAAACCGGTGAAGGAATGAACCTAAGTTGCTATGCATTAAACCCCATATACCAGGAATTTGACTTCTATAACAATGAATTGGTTATCTTGTTCTTTCATTCATCTTTCCTATGTTTTAGTACTTGCTTAGGGACAAGCAAGCTTTAAGTTTGGTGTTGTGATACCAGGGCATCTTGGCCAGTTTCACTAACCTTTTCTTTAGTGTTTTAGGGTAGTTTCATGCATTTTCTTAGTAAATAAGCAAGTTTTAGATGAAAATACACTTACACCTTGATTCAAGCAATTATTGTGAACTTTACATGATTTCATAAGGATTGGGTAGGAATTGTATGATATAATTGATGATGCATAATCTTATGACTTAGAACAGAGCTTTGATGCACTTTAATTGCTTGATTTCAGGACAAAGGAAGCAAGAAGGAGCCACGTTAGCAGCCACGTTAATCTAATTAACGTGACCACTAACGTGGAATGGGAACAAGCTTGTAGTGTTAATGGAAAAAGTGATCTCCAATAACGCCCTCGAAGCCATCATAGCCCACGTTAGTTGCCACGTTAACTACATTAACGTGGTAGCTAACATAGAAGAAGAAGTAGAGCTCCAACATTAGTAGTAAAAGTGATTGCCACTAACATTCCACAAAGGCACAATGAAGCCACGTTAAGAGTCACATTAATCCAATTAACGTGAACTTTAACGTGGGATGAACCAATTACCAATGTTAGTGACACTCATCTTTGTCACTAACGTTGGACCAACCCAAGGGTGCCCACGTTAGAGGTCACGTTAAGACCACTAACGTGAGAGATAACGTGGAGCTAAGCATGATAAGCCAACGTTAGTGACACTCACCTTTGTCACTAACGTTGGAGATGGCAATCACTACCACGTTAATCTAATTAACGTGAACTCTAACGTGGGAAGGAGGGGCGTTTGGAGCGTTAGTGATAATGGTAAGTGTCACTAATGCTCTCGAAGCTTAGGCATGCCCACGTTAGGAGTCACGTTAGTTATACTAACATGAACTCTAACGTAGCGAAAGGGGGCACAAGGCAATGTTATTGGAAAAGGTGATTCCCAATAACGTTTGCGAAGGACCAAGAGGCCACGTTAGTGGTCATGTTAGTGCCACTAACGTTGAAGTTAACGTTGATCATTTTGGGTTGGAACGTTAGTGGAAAAGGTGATTGTCACTAACGTTCTCGAACCGACATCCTCACTTAACGTTAATGCCACTAACGTCCTAACTAACGTCCATGCCTAACTCACATTTTTCTGCAAACAAAGCTGAGCCCACTGAAGATTATAACCGCTTCAACTCAAGATCAAAGGCCCATATCCAAGACTTGAAGAACTCACTAGAAGATCACACTACAAGAAAACAGCTCTATTGCCACGCTTTTAAAGCGTGGCGAAAAGCTTAAAAAAGCGTGGCGATAGCTTTTCGCCACGCTTTTTGAGCTACCGCCACTCTTTTGAAAGGGTGGCCTATCAAAGGGTGGCGGTTGCTCTATCGCCACGCTTTTGGTGACCTATCGCCACGTTTTAAAAATTGCATACTATATTTTTTGCCACGCTTTTGCAAATTGTCCCGCTTAAAAAGCGTGGCCATATGCGAGAGATACAGCCACGCTTTTAAAGCGTGGCCATAAATATATACGGCCGTGCTTTTAAAGCGTGGCGATAGCGGGAGATACGGCCACGCTTTTAAAGCGTGGCGATAGCGGGAGATACGGCCACGCTTTTAAAGCGTGGCGATAGCCTTGTCAAATTTTAAAAAAAAAATCTTTTTTTTTTGAATCCTTTTTTATTACCAAACCTATAAATATAGTATGCAATTTTTATTACAAGATAAATTAAACAATAATTAGTGACAATTTTTGGTATAATTATTTTATACATTAATCGTTATACAAAACTTTCCAGGTTTTTACAAGAAGAGTAGTGTATATAGGAGTAGTTTTGAACTATAGAGAAGCTTGGCACTTTTGGGAGAACTACACTCTGTATATTTACTTTTTGCATTTTCTAGTTTGGGAAGCATGTATTCTGTTCTACCATTTTTCATTTCCATTCCCAGAGCTATGAACAACTAAACCCCTTTTATTGGGTTAGGGAGCTCTGTTGTAATTTGATGGATCAATTATAGTTTTCATTCTTCTTCCTCTTTCTTTTATCTTGATTTGACTAGAAAGCTTTCAATCTTAATTCAGTTGGTTAGTTGTCTTGGAAAAAAAACTCTCCATAATTGGATCTCCTCTGAGCATTGGAAAAGGGATGAGGAGATCATGCTAGAAATGCTTTCTCATGTTGGACCAAATTGGGGTTTGGGCAGATATAGTGACATGTAATCCTCCCAACACTTTGATTTGGAAATACATGTAGTATAATCAGTGACCATACTTAATCTCTTCCCATGAGCAATTAAATCAAGGAATTGGGCAATTGTTCAAGCTTAGAGAGATTGGATTGCCAAGGAATTGGGATCCAATCACTTAAGATTGCCAAGGAGATCAATGAATGCATTGATTGAGGAAGAGATGAGAATGAACTTGATCCGGAGAATGCAACATCTCCTAAGCCCAATGAATTCCCCATCTCTGATCTTACCCTTTCTCTTTACTTTATGCCATTTATTTCCATGTTCATTCCCCCATATCCCCATTTAAGATTCTGCACTTTATTTTTTGCAGTTTACTTTCCCGCCATTTAATTTCCTGCAAATCTCAACTACATTTCTGTTTAGCTCAACTAGCACACTCTTCCAACTAAAGTTGCTTGACCAATCAATCCCTGTGGGATTCGACTTCACTTTATTGTGAGTTTTTACTTGATGACAATTCGGTATACTTGCCGAAAGGAAATTTGTTGAGAGACAAGTTTTCGTGCATCAGTCTTAGATACGTTAGATATGCGTACACAGCGACCAGTTTGTGTGCAAGGCACGCTTCCAACATGGCTCCCACAGAACTCACTGGTCCATCTACCCCAAGTCGCAGTCACGCACGACGTGGAGGCATACCCGGTGCTTGCGCGTCGATCCCCGCTTTTTTTTATATGCAGAATGCAGGTGATGATGAAGAATGTATGCATGAAAGTTGATAAAAGAGAACAAAATAAACCTAAGAATGAAAAGGAACGATCATACCGTGGTGAGTTGTCTCCCACCTATCATTTTGCTTTAACATCCTTAAGTTGGATGGTCCACAAGCTCAGTCGACTTCTGTTGGTGGATCCTCTAAGAGGAGGATCTCCAGCTCCTTGTTGTCTTTCATCTTCTCACCATGGTAGAGCTTTAAGAGGTGCCCATTGACCTTGAGGATATTGGGGCTTGAAGGGTACCTTAAATGGAAGACGCCATATGGTTCATCCTTTTCCACTCTATAGGGGCCTTCCCATTTGGATCTTAGCTTTCTAGGCATGAGTCTTGGTGCACGAAATTGTGATCATCAATGGCGCCATCAACATGGTACGCACAATTGTAATCTCAACTCTTTATCACAACTTCGCACAACTAACCAGCAAGTGCACTGGGTCGTCCAAATAATAAACCTTACGCGAGTAAGGGTCGATTCCACGGAGATTGTTAGTATGAAGCAAGCTATGGTCATCTTGTAAATCTCAGTCAGGTAGATTCAAATGGGTATGGAGGATTAATGATTAAAAGATGAATAAAACATAAAATAAAGATAGAGATACTTATGTAATTCATTGGTGAGAATTTCAGATAAGCGTATGGAGATGCTTTGTCCCTTCCGTCTCTCTGCTTTCCTACTGTCTTCATCCAATCCTTCTTACTCCTTTCCATGACAAGCTGTATGTTGGGCATCACCGTTGTCAATGGCTACAGTCCCGTCCTCTTAGTGAAAATGTTCAACACGCTCTGTCACAGTACGGCTATTCATCTGTCGGTTCTCGATCATGTCGGAATAGAATCCAGTGATTCTTTTGCGTCTGTCACTAATGCCCCACAATCGCGAGTTTGAAGCTCGTCACAGTCATTCAATCCTTGAATCCTACTCAGAATACCACAGACAAGGTTTAGACCTTCCAAATTCTCAAGAATGCCGCCATCAATTCTAGCTTATACCACGAAGATTCTGATTAAGGAATCCAAGAGATATCCACTCAATCTTAATCTATGGTGTGTAGAAACTCCACCGTTGAAAATACATAAGAACAAGGTCTAGGCATGGCCGAATGGCCAGCCTCCCATAATCTAAGAACTAGACGTCCAAAGATGATCCTAAGATCTAAAGTGATCAAAAGATTCCAGGATGTAAAATACAATAGTAAAAGGTCCTATTTGTAGATAACTAGTAGCTTAGGATTTACAAAAATGAGTAAATGACATAAAAATCCACTTCTGGGACCACTTGGTGTGTGCTTGGGTTGAGAATTGAAGCTTTCATGTGTAGAGACTTTTCTTGGAGTTAAACGCCAGCTTTTGTGCCAGTTTGGGCGTTTAACTCCCATTCTTGTGCCAGTTCCGGCGTTTAACGCCGGGCAGTCTTGAGCTGATTTGGAACGCTGGTTTGGGCCATCAAATCGCAGGCAAAGTATGGACTATCATATATTTCTGGAAAGCCCAGAATGTCTACTTTCTAACGCAATTGAGAGCGCACCAATTGAGCTTTTGTAGCTCCAGAAAATCTACTTCGAGTGCAGGGAGGTCAGAATCCAACAGCATCTGCAGTCCTTTTTAGCCTCTGAATCAGATTTTTGCTCAGGTCCCTCAATTTCAGCCAGAAGATACCTGAAATCACAGAAAAACACACAAACTCATAGTAAAGTCCAGAAAAGTGAATTTTAAATAAAAACTAATAAAAATATAATAAAAACTAACTAAAACATACTAAAAACATACTAAAAACAATGCCAAAAAGCGTATAAATTATCCGCTCATCACAACACCAAACTTAAATTGTTGCTTGTCCCCAAGCAACTGAAAATCAAATATGATAAAAAGAAGAGAATATGCAATGAATTCCAAAAACATCTATGAAGATCAGTATTAATTAGATGAGCGGGGCTTTTAGCTTTTTGCCTCTGAATAGTTTTGGCATTTCACTCTATCCTTTGAAATTCAGAATGATTGGCTTCTACAGGAACTCAGAATCTAGATAGTGTTATTGATTCTCCTAGTTAAGTATGATGATTCTTGAACACAGCTACTTTATGGTCTTGGCCGTGGCCCAAAGCACTCTGTTTTCCAGTATTACCACCGGATACATACATGCCACAGACACAAAACTGGGTGAACCTTTTCAGATTGTGACTCAGCTTTGCTAAAGTCCCCAATTAGAGGTGTCCAGGGTTCTTAAGCACACTCTTTTTGCCTTGGATCACGACTTTATTTTTACCCTTGCCTTTTGGCTTTTTTTTTGGTTGCTTTCTCTCTCTTTTTTTTCGCACATAATCTCTCTCTTTTTTTTTTGTATTCACTGCTTTTTCTTACTTCAAGAATCATCTTTATGATTTTTCAGATCCTCAGTAACATGTCTCCTTTTTTCATCATTCTTTCAAGAGCCAACATTCATGAACAACAAATTCAAAAGACATATGCACTGTTCAAGCATACATTCAGAAGTCAAAAGTATTTCCACCACATCAAAATAATTAATCTGTTATAAAATTCAAAATTCATGCAATTCTTCTCTTTTTTTTTTAATTAAGAACATTTTTTATTTAAGAAAGGTGATGGATTCATAGGACATTCATAACTTTAAGGAATAGACACTAAGACACTAATGATCATAAGACACAAACATAGATAGACATAAGTATAAAACATTCGAAAAACAGAAAAATAAAGAACAAGGAGATTAAAGAACGGGTCCACCTTAGTGATGGCGGCTTGTTCTTCCTCTTGAAGATCTTATGGAGTGCTTGAGCTCCTCAATGTCTCTTCCTTGCCTTTGTTGCTCCTCTCTCATGATTCTTTGATCTTCTCTAATTTCATGGAGGAGAATGGAATGTTCTTGGTGCTCCACCCTTAGTTGTCCCATTTTGGAACTCAATTCTCCTAGAGAGGTGTTGATTTGCTCCTAATAGTTTTGTGGAGGAAAGTGCATCCCTTGAGGCATCTCAGGGATTTCATGATGAGGAGTTTCCTCATTCTCATGTCCATGAGTGGGATCTCTTGTTTGCTCCATCCTTTTCTTAGTGGTATCCATGAGGACTTAGTCCAACCTTTGATCAAAGTTGACCCTTTTTGAGTTTGAAAGGGACCTCGGGGATCACCATCTTCATGGCCACAACTTCATGGAAGTGGTCTTGATGCACCCTTGAGATGAATCTCTCCATCTCCCATGACTCGGAGGTGGAAGCTTTTGCCTTCCCTTTCCTCTTTCTAGAGGTTTCTCCTGCCTTAGATGCCATAAATGGTTATGGAAAAACAAAAAGCAATGCTTTTACCACACCAAACTTAGAAGGTTTGCTCGTCCTCGAGCAAAAGAAGAAAGAAGAGAGTAGAAGAAGAAGAAATAGAGGAGATGGAGGTGGCTTTATTTTTCGGCCAAGGGGGCGAAGTAGTGTGTAGGTTGTGAAAATGAAGGAGTGAAGATGGGTTTATATAGGGGTGGAGAGAGGGGTAGGGTTCGGCCAATATGGGTAGGTTTGGGAGGGAAAGTGGTTTGAATTTGAA
>NC_029774.3:47767533-47768126 GCF_000817695.3 Arachis duranensis
TGGTGGGGTAGGTGGGGATCCTGTGGGGTCCACAGATCCTGAGGTGTCAAGGATAATTCATCCCTGCACCAAGAGGCGAGCAAAAATGCTCCTTCTGCCAATCCTGGCGTTAAACGCCGCGCTGGTGCCCAATTCTGGTGTTTAACGCCAGCTTCTTGCCCATTCCTGGCGTTAAATGCTAGTCTGGTGCCCCTTTCTAGCGTTAAACGCCCAGAATGGTGCCAGACTGGGCGTTAAACGCCCATTTTGCTATCTTCACTGGTGTTTAAATGCCAGCAAATTTTCCTCCAGGGTGTGCTATTTTTCTTTCTGTTTTTCATTCTATTTTTGCTTTTTCAATTGTTTTCGTGACTTCACATGATCATCAACCTATAGAAAACATAAATAAAAAAAGAAAAATAGATAAATATAACATTGGGTTGCCTCCCAACATAAAATAACAATGGAAAATAGATAAATATAACATTGGGTTGCCTCCCAACAAGCGCTTCTTTAATGTTAGTAGCTTGACAGTGGGCTCTCATGGAGCCTCACAGATACTCAGAGCAATGTTGGAACCTTCCAACACCAAACTTAGAGTTTGACTGTGGGGG
>NC_029774.3:47768475-47771760 GCF_000817695.3 Arachis duranensis
TTACCAGAACATCCTCTACAAGTCCATAAGCTTGTTTTCTTGAATTGTCTGCCATCTCTAGTGAGATTCTTACAGCTTGCACCTCAAAGATTCCTAGCTTCTCCATTATAGAGAGAGGCATGAGGTTTATGCTTGACCCTAGGTCACACAGAGCCTTCTTAAAGGTCATGGTGCCTATGGTACAAGGTATTGAGAACTTCCCAGGAACCTGCCTCTTTTGAGGTAATCTCTGCCTAGTCAAGTCATCCAGTTCTTTGGTAAGTAAAAGGGGTTCATCCTCCCAAGTCTCATTACCAAATAACTTGTCATTTAGCTTCATGATTACTCCAAGGTACTTAGAAACTTGCTCTTCAGTGACATCTTCGTCCTCTTCAGAGGAAGAATACTCATCAGAGCTCATGAATGGCAGAAGTAAATCCAATGGAATCTCTATGGTCTTAGTGTGAGCCTCAGATTCCCATGGTTCCTCATTAGAAAACTCATTGGAGGCCAGTGGACGTCCATTGAGGTCTTCCTCAGTGGCGATCACTGCCTCTTCCTCCTCTCCAAATTTGGCCATGTTGATGGCCTTACACTCTTATTTTGGATTCTCTTCTGTATTGCTTGGAAGAGTGCTAAGAGGGAGTTCAGTAATTTTCTTGCTCAGCTGACCCATTTGTGCCTCTAAGTTTCTAATGGAGGACCTTGTTTCAGTCATGAAACTTTGAGTGGTTTTGATTAGATCAGAGACCATGGTTGCTAAGTCAGATGGCTCTGCTTAGAATTCTCTGTCTGTTGCTGAGAAGATGATGGAAAAGGCTTGCCATTGCTAAACCTGTTTCTTCCACCATTATTGTTGTTGAAACCTTGTTGAGGTCTCTATTGATCCTTCCATGAGAGATTTGGCTGATTTCTCTGTGAAGGATTATATGTGTTTCCATAAGGTTCTCCCATGTAATTCACCTCTTCCATTGATGGGTTCTCAGGATCATAAGCTTCTTCTTCAGATGAAGCGTCCTTAGTACTACTTGGTGCAACTTGCATTCCAGACAGACTTTGAGAAATCATATTGACTTACTGAGTCAATATTTTGTTCTGAGCCAATATGGCATTCAGAGTATCAATCTTAAGAACTCCTTTATTCTGATTCGTCCCATTGTTCACAGGATTCCTTTCAGAAGTGTACATGAATTGGTTATTTGTAACCATTTCAATGAGTTTTTGAGTTTCTGCAGGCGTCTTCTTCAGATGAAGAGATCCTCCAGCAGAGCTATCCAATAACATATTGGACAGTTCAGATAGACCATCATAGAAGATACCTATGATGCTCCATTCAGAAAGCATGTCAGACGGACACTTTCTGATCAATTGTTTGTATCTTTCCCAAGCTTCATAGAGGGATTCACCTTCTTTCTGTCTGAAGGTTTGGACTTCCACTCTAAGCTTACTCAATTTTTGAGGTGGAAAGAACTTTGTCAAGAAGGCATTGACTAGCTTTTCCCAAGAGTTCAGGCTTTCTTTAGGTTGTGAGTCCAACCATATCCTAGCTCTGTCTCTTACAGCAAAAGGGAATAGCATAAGTCTGTAGATATCAGGGTCAATCCCATTGGTCTTGACAGTGTCACAGATTTGCAAGAGTTCAGCTAAAAACTGATGAGGATCTTCCAATGGAAGTCTATGGAACTTGCAATTCTGTTGCATTAGAGAAACTAATTGAGGCTTAAGCTCAAAGTTGTTTGCTCCAATGGCAGGGATAGAGATGCTTCTCCCATAGAAGTTGGGAGTAGGTGCAGTAAAGTCACCCAGCACCTTCCTTGCATTGTTTGCATTGTTGTTGTTTTCGGTTGCCATGTCTTCTTCTTTGAAGATTTCTGTTTGGTCCTCTACAGAGAATTGTGCTTTAGCTTCTCTTAGCTTTCGCTTCAAGGTCCTTTTAGGTTCAGGATCAGCTTCAACAAGAATGCCTTTGTCTTTGTTCCTGCTTATATGAAAGAGAAGAAAACAAGAAAATATGGAGTCCTCTATGTCACAGTATAGAGATTCCTTGAGATGTCAGAGGAAAAGAAGAATAGAAGGAGGAGGTAGAAGAATTCGAACTTATCCAGAGAGATAGAGTTCGAATTGTGCATTGAGGAGGAGTGTTAGTCCATAACTAGAAGGATGTGATAAGAGGGAAAGAAATTTTTGAAAATTAAAGTGAATTAATTAAAAGAAATTTTGAAAAATGGTAATTGATTTTCGAAAACTAAGATTGGGAAAGAAATTAAGTGAAATTTAAAAAAAAAGATTTTGAAATTAGAAAGCAAAAAGATATGATTGAAAACTATTTTGAAAAAGATGTGATTTAGAAGATATGATTGAAAAGTTATGGTTTTAAAAAGATTTGATTGAAAAGATATGATTGAAAAATAATTTAAAAAGATTTGATTTTTAAAATTAATGACTTGGCTAACAAGAAATTTAAAAGATATCATTTAGACATTAAACCTTTCTCAACAGAAAAGGCAACATACTTGAAATGTTGAATCAAATCATTAATTGTTAGCAAGTATTTTTGAAAATGGAAAGAAATTGATTTTGAAAAGATATGATTGAAAAGATATGATTTGAAAAATATTTTATTTTGAAAAATTATGAAAACTTGAAAAAAAATTGAATTAAAAACAAAATCTTCCCTCTTGTGCCATCCTGGCGTTAAACGCCTAGAATGGTATCCATTCTGGCGTTTAACGCCCAAAACTCT
Source organism: Arachis duranensis (assembly GCF_000817695.3). Classification (NCBI taxonomy): domain Eukaryota; kingdom Viridiplantae; phylum Streptophyta; class Magnoliopsida; order Fabales; family Fabaceae; genus Arachis; species Arachis duranensis. Next base: position 47,771,198 of record NC_029774.3, read on the forward strand.
ACCCTTTTGGGCGTTAAACGCCTAGCCAGGTACCCTGGCTGGCATTTAAACGCCAGTTTTCCTTCCTTACTGGGCATTTTGAATGCCCAGCTTTTTATGTGTAATTCCTCTGCTGTATGTTCTGAATCTTCAATTCTTTGTATTATTGACTTGAAAAGACACAAAATAATTTTTTTTTGAATTTTTAATGATGAGGAATAATCAAAATGCAACTAAAATCAAATAAACAATGCATGCAAGACACCAAACTTAGAAGTTTGTATACTACTGACATTAACAAATTGAGAATGCATATGAGAAACAACAAAACACACAAAACAAGAGAATTTAAAGATCAGAGCAAGGAAATCATCAAGAACAACTTAAAGATCAATAAAGACACATGATTGAATTCGAAAAAAAAATGCATGCAATTGACACCAAACTTAAAATGAGACACTAGACTCAAACAAGAAACATAAAATATTTTTTATTTTTATGATTTTGCAATTTTTTTTGGTTTTTTCGAAAATTATGTGGAAAAAGAAAATGAAGAGGATCAAAACTTTTAATAAGAATTCCAG
>NC_029774.3:47771980-47793736 GCF_000817695.3 Arachis duranensis
AGCAACAAGATGAACCGTCAGTTGTCCAAACTCAAACAATCCCCGGCAACGGCACCAAAAACTTGGTGCACGAAATTGTGATCATCAATGGCGCCATCAACATGGTACGCAAAATTGTAATCTCAAATCTTTATCACAACTTCGCACAACTAACCAGCAAGTGCACTGGGTCATCCAAGTAATAAACCTTACACGAGTAAGGGTCGATCCCACGGAGATTGTTGGTATGAAGCAAGCTATGGTCATCTTGTAAATCTCAGTCAGGCGGATTCAAAAGGTTATGGAGGAATAATAAAATATGAAGTAAAGATAGAGATACTTATGTAATTCATTGGTGAGAATTTCAGATAAGCGTATGGAGATGCTTTGTCCCTTCCGTCTCTCTGCTTTCCTACTGTCTTCATCCAATCCTTCTTACTCCTTTCCATGGCAAGCTGTATGTTGGGCATCACCGTTGTCAATGGCTACAGTCCCGTCCTCTCAGTGAAAATGTTCAACGCGCTCTGTCATAGCACGGCTATTCATCTATCAGTTCTCGATCATGTTGGAATAGAATCCAGTGATTCTTTTGCGTCTGTCACTAACGCCCCACAATCGCGAGTTTGAAGCTCGTCACAGTCATTCAATCCTTGAATCCTACTCAGAATACCATAGACAAGGTTTAGACCTTCCGGATTCTCAAGAATGCCACCATCAATTCTAGCTTATACCACAAAGATTCTGATTAAGGAATCCAAGAGATATCCACTCAATCTTAATCTATGGTGTGTAGAAACTCCACCGTTGAAAATACATAAGAACAAGGTCTAGGCATAGCCGAATGGCCAGCCTCCCATAATCTAAGAACTAGACGACCAAAGATGATCCTAAGATCTAAAGTGATCAAAAGATTCTAGGATGTAAACTACAATAGTAAAAGGTCCTATTTGTAGATAACTAGTAGCTTAGGGTTTACAAAAATGAGTAAATGACATAAAAATCCACTTCCGGGCCCACTTGGTGTCTGCTTGGGCTGAGCATTGAAGCTTTCATGTGTAGAGAATTTTCTTGGAGTTAAACGCCAGCTTTTATGCCAGTTTGGGCGTTTAACTCCTATTCTTGTGCCAGTTCTGACGTTTAACGCCGGGCAGTCTTGAGCTGATTTGGAATGCCGGTTTGGGCCATCAAATCTCGGGCAAAGTATGGACTATTATATATTGTTGGAAAGCCCAGGATGTCTACTTTCCAACGCAATTGAGAGCGCGCCAATTAACTTCTGTAGCTCCAGAAAATCTACTTCGAGTGCAGGGAGGTCAGAATTCAACAGCATCTGCAGTCCTTTTTAGCCTCTGAATCAGATTTTTTGCTCAGGTCCCTCAATTTCAGCCAGAAAATACCTGAAATCACAGAAAAATACACAAACTCATAGTAAAGTCCAGAAAAGTGAATTTTAAATAAAAACTAATAAAAATATAATAAAAACTAACTAAAACATACTAAAAACATACTAAAAACAATGCCAAAAAGCGTAGAAATTATCCGCTCATCAAGTCTCAACCTAGAGTTGTAAAGGAGAACCAACTCCCCACGTCTGAACTCCTTTCGCTTGATATTCTTGTCATGCACAACCCTCACATTCTCTTTGTAAAGCCTGGAGTTCTCATATGCTTCTAGGCAAAGGCACTCCAGTTCTTGTAGTTGCACCTTCCTCTCAGCCCCCTCTTTCTTGAGTCCCATGTTGCATTCCCTCACTGCCCAGAAAGCCTTATGCTCCACCTCCACTGAGAGGTGACAAGCATTTCCGTAGACTAGACGGAAGAGACTCATTCTGATTGGTGTCTTGTACCTGTCCTGTATGCCCAAAGCGCATCTGTAAGCCTTGTACTCCAGTCTTTTCTATGAGGCTTGCCGATCTTCTCCAGGATATGCTTTGTCTCTCTGTTTGACACCTCGGCTTGTCCATTGGTCTGTGGGTGGCAAGCTGTGGCCACCTTGTGCACAATCCCATGTTTCTTCAGTAGACCTATTAATCTCTTGTTACAGAAGTGAGTGCCTTGATCACTCACGATTGCTCGTGGTGATCCAAAGTGACAGATAATATTATTTCAAACAAAAGAGACAACAGTGTTAGCATTATCGGTACGGGTAGAAATTGCTTCCACCCATTTAGAAACATAATCTACAGCTAACAGTACATATAAGAAACCATGAGAGTTTGGAAATGGACCCATGAAGTCAATGCCCCAAACATCGAAAATTTCACAGAACAACATAGGTTGTTGGGGGCATCTCATCCCTCTTGGATATCTTTCCAAACCTCTGGCATGGTGAACAAGATTCACAAAAAGCTGTGGCATCCTTAAATAGTGTGGGCCACCAGAATCCACAGTCTAGAAGTTTTCTAGCTGTCCTTTGAGGACCAAAATGTTCACCACTCTCAGAAGAGTGGCATGCCTCTAAAATTGACTGGAATTTTGATTGTGGCACACACCTTTTGATTATCTGGTCAGCACCACATCTCCATAAATATTGGTCATTCCATATATAATATTTGGACTCCTTTTAAGCTTGTCCTTTTGATGCTTAGTAAAATCAGGAGGGAAGGTACGACTGACCAAATAATTAGCTATAGGTGCGTGCCAAGGAACTACTTCAGATATTGCGTGCAAGCTATCAAATGGAAAATTATCATTGATAGAAGTGGAGTCATTCTTAATGTGCTATAGGCGACTCAGGTGGCCAGCCACTAAATTTTGAGTACAACTCCTATCTTTAATTTCTAAAATCAAATTCTTGCAGCAACAATATCCAACGTATGAGCCTTGGTTTGGACTCTTTCTTAGCTAATAAATATTTTAGAGCTGCATGATATGAATATACTACCACCTTAGGACCAAGTAAGTAGGCTCGAAACTTATCTAGAGCAAAAACAATAGCCAGAAGCTCTTTTTCAGTGGTAGTATAATTAGACTGAGCAACATCTAAAGTCTTAGATGCATAGGCAATGATAAAATGGTCCTTACCTTCGCGCTGAGCCATCGCCGCTCCTACTGCGTAGTTGGAGGCGTCACACATTATCTCAAAGGGTTGACTCCAGTCAGGCCCTCTCACAATAGGGGCTTGGGTCAGAGCGGTCTTCAACTTATCAAATCCCTCCTTGCAGTCCGTGCTCAGCTCGAACTCAACATCCTTCTGTAGCATTCGGGATAAAGGCAGTGCTACCTTACTGAAGTCCTTGATAAATCGCTAGTAGAAACCTGCATGACCAAGAAACGAGCGAACTTCCCTCACGGAGGAGGGGTAAGGTAAACCAGAAATGACATCTACCTTTGCTGGATCAACTGAAATACCAGTATTAGAAACAATATGTCCTAGAACAATACCTTATTGTACTATAAAATGACATTTTTCAAAGCTCAATACAAGGTTTAAACTAACACACCTGTCTAATACTCTAGCTAAACTATCCAAGAAGAGGCTAAATGAATCACTATACACACTAAAGTCATCCATGAAAACTTTCATACAGTTCTCAAGAAGATCGGAGAAAATGCTCATCATGCATCTTTGGAATATAACTGGTGCATTACATAAGCCAAAAGGCATCCTCTTATATGCATACGTTCCGAAGGGACATGTAAAAGTAGTTTTCTCCTGATCTTCAGGAGCTATATGAATTTGGAAATAGCTAGTGTAACAATCTAGAAAACAGTAGTGTGATTTACTTGACAGGCGATCAAGCATCTGATCGATGAAAGGCAGTAGGTAGTGATCCTTGCAGGTGGCCTGGTTAAGGCTCCTATAATCAATGCACACCCTCCAGGAGTTTTGCACTCTAGTTGCAATGAGTTCTCCGTGTTCATTCTTTACTGTTGTTACTCTAGATTTCTTTGGTACCACCTGAACTGGGCTAACCTATTCACTATCCGAGATTGGATAGATGATGTCAGCTTCAAGCAGTCTGGTCACTTCATTCTTGACAATCTCCAGGATGGTAGGGTTCAGCCACCTCTGAGGTTGACGGACAGGCCTTGTTCCCTCTTCTAAAAATATACGGTGCTCACAGACCTGAGGACTGATGCCCACTATATCCGCCAAACTCCACCCAATAGCCTTCTTGTGTCTTCTTAGTACACTAAGCAACTGCTCCTCCTGTTGGGAGGTGAGTTCCCTTGCAATGATAACTGGGAGCTTCTGATTATCCTCAAGGTAAGAATACTTGAGGTGGGGTAGAAGGGGCTTTAATTCCATCTTCTGCTCCTGGTGAGGCACCTTATCATTTGGAGCTATGTGTGGGGGCAAGGTATCTTTAGTAAGCTCATGGGGTTTCCCCACACTTGCACCTTACTCCATGTGCATCTCTTCTACTTCTTCTTGATGAACTTCAGCCACAATCTCATCAATAATATCGCACTAGAAGATTGAGTGATCTTCCGGTGGGTGCTTCGTAGCTTCATCTAGATTAAAGCTTACTGTTCTGTCATCTATCTCAAAAGAGTAGGTTCCTGAGAAGGCATCTAATTTGAACCTTGAAGTCTTCAGAAATGGCCTTCCAAGCAGGATGGATGAAGGTCTTCCTGAGTCATTAGGGGTGCATCCCCAAAATGTAGAAGTCAATAGGGAATGTTAGCCCCTTAATGCTCACTAGCACATTCTCAGCAATTCCAGCCACTGATATAATGCTCTTATCTGCCAAAACAAAATGTTCTGCTGACCTTTTTAAGGGAGGGAGCCTCAAAGCATCATATACAGATAATGGCATAATACTCACACACACATCTAGATCACACATGCAGTCAAAAAATTGTACACCCTGAATAGTACAAGTAACCATGCATGGACCCAGATTCCCACATTTTTCCAGTATGACACCCATTAAAGCAGAAATAGAGATACCTAGAGGAATAGTTTCTAATTCATTTATTTTATCTTTATGCATGCACAATTTTTTTAGAAACTTAGCATATTTAGGTACTTGCTGAATAGCATTAAAAAAAGAAAATAGTTATCTCAACCTTTTTGAATATTTCTACCATTTTGGGGTTTAGCTCCATCTGCTTTCTGGGCTTCCCAGCAAGGTGTAGAAATGGAAGAGGAATGGCGTCTTCAATATCTTCAATGCCGCTTGGTGCTTCATTCCTTGGTTGACCCGCTTCTTCTTCAACCACTTCTTGCACTACATCCTCTTCCTCGACGTCCTCTACCTCAACAATGTCTTCAACTGGGATATCTGACTTTGAGCTTGGCTCCTCATGACTCCTCTCTTGCAGTGTGGTTCTGGACCTTAAAATAATGGCATTGATTCATCCTTTGGGGTTAGATAAGGGTTGAGAAGGAAATGCATTGGAGCTTGCAGGTTGATTGTTGAGGGTGGAAGATGGTTTCAACCGGGAGATGAGAGCTTTTAAAGTGGAGTTAAGACCATTCATGGTAGAGTTAATTGAGTTCTGAAGGTCTTTTTGTCCTTGAGCAATAGAGTGAAGCAGCTCTTCATTGAGGGAAGAAAAGGTGTAAGCAATTTGAGGGGCTTGCTGCTGGTTGTTTTGAGATCCCTGGGCTTGCCTTTGGTGAGGTGCTCCATAAGGTTGGCTTTGGTTCTGTTGAGACCGGTTCTGCTGATTGATGTTGTTGTTCCACCTCTGATTTCAACCATTGTCTCTACCTCCTTGGTTGTATTTGTCCCTCCATCCTTGGTTAGAGTTACCTCTCCACCCTTGGTTGGAGTTATCCCTCTATCCCTGGTTGGAGTTGTCTTGCCAACCTTGATTGTAGTTCCCACCTTAGTTATAATTACCGCCTTGTTGATAGTACCCTTGGTTTGGGCGATCATAGAAGTTGTGGGTAGCTGCTAGGGTGGTGTCTTCTTGTTGAGTTGGGGACACTCATCAGTGTAATAAGTATAGCATGCACATATTCCACACACTCTCTAAGAGACCAGCTGTTGACAATGTTGTTGTTGAAGAGGCTGAGGTTGTTGTTGATTCAGCTGTATTTGCTTCAGTAAGTTGGTCATCTCACACATAGTCTGTGTGAGAGTAGTAGTCTCACTGCTAGAGGAAACCTCTGCAACAACCTTGGGATGGTTGTTCCTGTACCTAACATTCTGAGTAGACTCAGCTAGATCGGTGATCAGTTGCCACGCTTCATCCGTGGTCTTGTACTTCTTCAGAGAGCCATTACTCGCACCATCTAATGTGGTCTTGTCTTGAGGCTTCATGCCTGGCGTGAAATAGCTAATCAACACCAACTTATCAATCATGTAGTGGGGCATGTGTCTAAGAGATTCCTGAAGCGTTTCAAATACTCATAAAGAGTCTCTGATTCACCTTGAATAATGCAGGAAATTTCTTTTCTCAGTCTATCAGTAACTTCAGCTGGAAAGTATTTGTCCAAGAATTCTCTTCTGAGTGTATCACAATTAGTAACAACTGCTTCAGGTTGAGTGTAGTACAACTCCCTCGCCTTTCCCTCAAGAGAAAACGGGAAGGCAGTCAGCAAAATAGTAGTTTCATCTGCACCATGATGCCTAATAGTAGAGCAGGCTGTCTGAAAATCCCTGAGGTGCTTGAGAGGCTCTTGAGCAGGTAAGCCATGAAACTTAGGCAATAGATTGATTAGTATAGTCTTCAGTTCAACATCTGCACCTAGATTTGGATGATGCGCTTGGAACGGTGGCAGTGTAAAGTCGAGAGCTCCTGCTTCCTAGAGAGTAACCCTTCTGGGCACTGACATGTTATCTGTGCGTAAATCAACAGAATCAGTAGAAGAAGAGCTTGTTTCTCCCTTAAATGACGCTTCAGATTCGTCCTCAGATAAGACTGCTGAATTGGTATTAACCACTTCACCATCCTCAGAGGCTAACCGACGCCGAGCTCACCTTATATGTGAAATAGTTCTTTCAATTTCTGGATCAAACACGGCTAAGCTCGGATCAGGTAGTGAACGCGTCATTCAATGAAAGAAACATACAGCTTATGGTAATAAAACTAAAATAGAATATGCAAATACGTAAATATAAAAATATTTACACTAACTAATAACTTAGCACACTATTGCAACTCCCCGGCAACCGCGCCAAAAATTGACGTGCAGAAAATTACCGATTAAGAATTTATAATAGAAATTAACATTGCGAGTATAGTTCTTAATAGATGAGAATTCCGCGTATCAATTTAAAAAGGGTTGTCACAAATTTAGAATAAAATACTGGAAGTAGAAATCCCAGGTCGGCTCCCAATGAGTTGCTAAGAGAGTGCTATTTATTGATCAGGAGTTCTCAAGAAATTTGGAGTTTGGGGAATAGGCAAATAAATGATTATAAATTAACAAGAGATTTTATGTAATTGAAATAAAAGCCTTGGCTAGGAGAAGATTAATCGGAAGTTATATCCTTGTTGGATTTTCCAAGATTAATAGTAATATGTTGTTGTTTCTACTTAGTTAACCCTCAACAAATGAAGGAAAGTCAAGTAGTTGAGCTAACTCCAATTCACAAGTCCTAATCCTCTCTCTTGGGAGGATTAGCGTTAGTGACTACAGAGCTAGCCAACAGCTTCCAACACAAGGGTCTCCAAATATTAATCAACTCCAAAGCCAAGTTGGTAGTCTACTCCAATGACATGGATGCCATTTTCGCATTCATATAAAGGGAGTAGGGAGAAGACATGATAATTGGACTCAATTGAAAATAATTAAGAAATAATGAAATTAAACAAAAAAGTATCCTTGCATTAATTAATTCCAAAATGGAAGGTATCCATATAACTCTAAACGAAGTAAATGGGAAATAAAAGGAGTAAAGGAACAGGAAACAAACTAGAATGATAAAGACTTCAACGGAGGTAGTACTTTTCTCAATATCCAACTCAAAAACATAAAACTGGAATCTAAGAATGTGAAGAACCCTAGAGAAAGCAGTAATCTCTCTCTAAGATTCGAAAAACCAAACACTAAAACTAAAGAATGAGAATGTGTGAATGTCCCTTGAGTCCCTGATGTTCCCTCGCTCTAGTCTGCGTTTATGGGCCGAAAATTGGGTCCAAACTCAGCCCAAAATTGCCCCCAGCATTTTCTACGATTTCTGCACGTGGCGCATGTCATGTGTATGCGTCATGTATGCGTGCGCGTCGATGGTCCTCTGCGTGTCTCGCGCGTACGCATTAGGTGCGCGTTCGTGTCGCTATGGGGTGTGCCAAATTTGCGCGTGCACGTTAGGTACGCGTGCGCGCCGATTCTCGCTGGTCAGCTCCTTAGTTTCTTGTGTTCCTTCCATTTTTGCAAGCTTCCTTTCCATCCTCCAAGCAATTCCTGCCCTATAAAGCCTGAAAACACTTAACACACAGATCACAACATCGAATGGTATAAAGGGATATTAAAAATACACAATTTAAAGGTTTAGGAAGCAAGTTTTCGATCATAGAATAAGATTGGGTAGGGTTTGTAAAACCATGCAAATTGTATGGGTAAGTATGCAGAGAATTGATAAATACCACTCATTTTAGCACAAGATAAACCATAAAATAGTGATTTATCATGTATGCGAGATGCCCAACCCGAAAGGGTTGATCGCATCGCGTGTAGATGGTTGCTTACGCAAGATCTACAGATTGGCAAAAATGTTGAATGCTGCAGAATTTTCAATTTTGCACTCCAAACTTTTGATGTGAATAAATTTTTTGTTTTAAAATATTTTTCATCCGTTCTTCGAACAGCGTAAACTTTATGGACCCAATTTTCATATGAAATAAGTTTCAAACAATTTGGGGGTTCGGAAGCCAAGTTATGGCTCGCTGAAGTTCGGCCAAAAATTAGATTTTCACAAAAGTTCATAATCCTCTATTTTCACAAAAAATCAAACTGAATATCAACTTTCTATACACATAAACAACACCACAATAGACCAATTCAGCATCCCAACCCCACATTCTTCCAAAAATCAATCATACCTCAATCTTGCATACAAATTTTTCCAACATTTTCAATAATAATATCAAAATCATTATCCTCAACATATCCACCATCAGCATTCTCATTTACCTTCATCAAAGTCATTATTCATTAACCTTCTTACCACATCAACTATATTCGTACCACCAAAACAATAAATTTGTCATGCCTCATCAAATCACACACATACATTGTCAACTATCTATCAATCAAGTTCAACATTCTCAATCTAACTTATTCTAGGTCATCTAGCCTAAGATTTCACAAGACATTATATATTAAATACGAGAAGCCAAAACCATACCTTGGCCAATTTTTCGATAAACTCGGAACACCTCAAGCGTTCCTGCACCATAAGTTTCCAAGATTCCAAAACCTCACCAACGAAACCTGGCCTCCGAAACTTAACCTCAAGCTTCCAAATCCTCAAATTGGCTCCATCCAAGACTCAATTTCAATTTATTATTATAATTACCACTATAATCAAAATAGAGTTCACTAATTCAATGTATATACCAAGGGTTTGAAGGTGCTTACCTATCCCATAGCTCAAACGAGCTAAACCCGACATTACTCGTAAGTTAACTCAAACCTAAACACCAAAATCATGCAACATTCAACATAATTTCACATTGAGTTTCGAAGTTGGAGAAGAGAAAATTGAAAAAGAAAACATGGCTTCCTTACCTAATTAAGTTCTGGACTTTGTAGAGCTCGACGCTACGGTTGCGTGGCTGCAAACGGTGCGGCGATCAGAGTTCGGAGCGAGAAGTTATGAAAAATGGAATCAAGACCAAGGGTTTACAAACTTCTCCTCCCCTTGGCTGTGTTCTTCAGAGTTTTTCCTGAAGAAGAAAGAGATTGAGCTTAAGCTCATTTAATTAGGTGGGCTTGTTAGGCCCTTGGACCCATTTTGGGTTCGATTTGGCCTGTTCGGTCTAATTTTAGACTAAATTCTTTAAAATTAGTGTCTAAATTCATATTTTAATTAATTCTACTACATTAAACTATAAAATTCTATTTTCTAATTTTTCTGATTAATAACAAATTTATTCGCTAATTATTTACTAATCTCTCAGATTTTATACAAGACAATGAAATAATTTGCTTAGAATATGGCCATGGAGAAAAAAAATTAATTTTTATCTTAATAAGGGATTTCGCTAATAAGGATCTTAATAATTCTTCAATAACAATTAATTTTTATCTTTATAATAATTAATTATTTTGTTTTTAAAAAATTTTCAATGAAACATTTGTGTTTTATTTTATTTAGTTTAATTTAATTTAAAGTAAATTTTCTTTCATCACTTTCTTTCTTATTTGTAGGCATAATAAAGAAAAAAGAAAACTAAAAAAGTAATAGTATATATGGAAACTCATCTCATACTTACTCTTCATCGAATAAAATTGATTAGTAACAATATTTTCTTCAAGTTAAATATTGTTACTTGCTTTTGAATTTTTAATTATTTATATAAGATAATTACTTAGACTTTTTAAATAAAAATAAAATTATATAATATATAATAATTTTATATACTTAAAATTATTAACTTTTGTTCAGAAAAAGTAGAAAGAGGCCAATGTCTATACTTGTCCCCCTTAAATCCATTCCTATCCATATATAAATTAGAATTCGAATTTTGATACTAAATTGGATTAACTGAAAGTTTAAGAATCAATTTGAGGCATAATGCAAATTTCATATGCTATTTTAAGTATTTACTTGAGTAAACTATCCCACTTTTTGAAGTGCATACAAACTAGCCATGAATTTAATCACCATATTCGACAATAAATGTCCCAATTAAAGATAAAAAATAAAAATAAAATCTCGTAAATTATTATATCTTAAGGTCATAGATTGATTTGGACTGCCTGTTGATTTTTGTTTTTATTTTTTTATTGGTATTAATTTATAGGTTAAGGAATTAAAACTGAGTTTTGTTATAAATAAAATTAAAGCTAAATAAATAAATCTTTTTTTATGGCACTTGCCATAACACTTGGTGCAAAGTAGGGTGTGAAGCACTCACACCTTATGATCAATGATAGATTGAGGGTGTATAGTTACAATAGTCATATTCAATAATATCCCATTTTTTCTCTCTACTCTAATATTGATCCGTCTCTTTAACAATAATAAAATAATTTTGTTTGATTTGTCTCTCTAATAATAATCAGAGGATCTCTTTCTTTGCATTAGAAAATCTTGTAAGCTTTTGCACTATATTTCAACTATTCTATCACTCTTTGATACTATTAGAGTATAATATAATTGGTAGAGTTGGTGAATATTAGTGGAGTTGTTGAATTTTAGGGGATAATCAATGGAGTAAAAACTTGAAAGTGCAAAACCGTCGGCTTAGAATTTTTCACTACAATAAATAAGGCTTTTCGCAACGGTTAAAAATCGTTGTCGTAGATTGAAAAATCGTTTCCAAAATTTTAGGCAATGCTTTGACAACGGTTTTTGACCTGTGGTATATGCGGCCGTTATCAATGCTCAAAGACAACGGTAACAGAAAAACTGTTGTCACAGTTAATGGCATATACAACAATTTTGACAGAAAATTTTAAACAACGGTTTTGACCTGTTACTCGATAAGCAACAGTTTAGAACCGTTCCTATTAATATGACAACGGATTAATACCGTAACTGGATAGGCAACGGTTTTAAAATGTTGTGGTTTTATTATTCACATAGCCAACGGTTTGAAACCGTTACCGTTGGTGTCAGGTTTTGGCAACCGTTTTAAAACCATTGCCAGTTTATAGTCATCTAGGACAACGGTTTTAAAACATTACCGTTTATGTCATTTTTCGGCAACGGTTTTAATACCATTGCCATTTTCTAGTCATCTAAGACAACGGTTTTAAATCGTTACCGTTGGAGTCGTGTTTTGGCAACGGTTTTATTATGTAGACATCTTTGACAACGGTTTTAACACCATTGTCTTATGTAACTATTGACAATGATTTTGTTGTAATATATAATCTTTTATTTACAATAGTTTTCTCGTGAATGAAATTAATTTCAGTTTTTTTAATTATTTAGTGTCAATAAATAATCTAAACTATTTGAATCAAGTCACTAAACAAAAATAATTGAACATTTCCCATCAAATTTAACTTATAATAATTGTTGTAAGATCCACAATATCATCTAAGTTTGCAAAAAATATAATAACAAAAGAGAGTTAAAATAGCTAAGTAGCAAATAGTTATCATGTCCACAAGTTCATGACTTTTACTCTGTAACATTTGCTTTTAAAAAATTGACCTTAATCAAGTTCGATTTCTCCTTCAACATAGTTTTCCTATAAACAAAAAAAATAAATCAAATATAAAACTACACATCTTTAATACTAATAATGTTAAATAAAAATGTTTGAGAGAGAGAGGACAAACATGTATATCATAACATTCTTCTATTTAGATAACAAAACAATTGAATCAACATCATTATAATCAACCATTATTTAAGATATGATAACATACAGAAACTTTAACAACAAATAATACCTCTTCATGCGCATCATTGTTTGGATTGCCTAAAGTGCTTCCTAATTGAGCAGCTAACATATCAAGGTCCACTCCTGAGCTTTTTTGTTGCAGCATCATCTTAACAAGCGATTTTAGTTCATATACTTCTTTTTGCATCACATCAACCTTATTCTGTAATGTTGCTTTCTTAGTTGAACGTTGCTTAAGGGTGGCAATTTCTTCATTTTTCTTCAACAAAGTTGGTGTGGTAACTCTTCCGTGACATCGCACTCTCCCTGCCTTCTCTTTCCCAAATATGGATTAGAAAGCTCTAATTGTTGATTCTTTAGACTTTTTATTCTCAGCTTGCAAATGTGCCTATATCAATGTGAAGAAAAATAATAGTAATAAAATAAGAGTAAATACAAAATTGGTCTAAAAGCATATATCATTTGACAACATCGAAACAAATAATAGAGATTAAGAATAATGTCAAGATTCTTTAACTCAACGCAGGCATAAAAGTAACCACAAGTGATGGACAAATTGCCAAGACACAAGAAATCCATAACCTATTTTAACCAAATTAACTCCTAATACTTACAATAACATCCAGAGTGTCCTCATCCAATGATTTTCCCTTTGTGTTTTGGCGAGTGATGAGCGAATAATTTATACGCTTTTTGGCATTGTTTTTAGGTAGTTTTTAGTAGGTTCTAGCTACTTTTTAGTATATTTTTATTAATTTTTAGGCAAAATTCATATTTCTGGACTTTACTATGAGTTTTTGTGTTTTTCTGTGATTTCAGGTATTTTTTGGCTGAAATTGAGGGAGCTGAGCAAAAATCTGATTTAGGCTGAAAAAGGACTGCTGATGCTGTTGGATTCTGACCTCCCTGCACTCGGAATGGATTTTTTGGAGCTACAGCAGTCCAATTGGCGTGCTCTCAATCGGGTTGAAAAGTAGACATCCAGGTCTTTCCAGCAATATTTAATAGTCTATATTTTACGTGAAGATAGATGACGTAAACTGGCGTTCAACGCCAGTTCCATGTTGCATTCTGGCGTTCAGCATCAGAAACAGGTTGCAAGTTGGAGTTGAACGTCAGAAACAGGTTACAACCTGGCGTTTAACTCCAGAAATAGCTCAGGCACATGAGAAGCTCAAGTCTCAGCCCCAGCACACACCAAGTGGGCCCCAGAAGTGGATTTTTGCACCATCTATCTTAGTTTACTCATTTTCTGTAAACCTAGGTTACCAGTTTAGTATTTAAACAACTTTTAGAGACTTATTTTGTATCTCATGACATTTTTAGATCTGAATTATATACCTTTTGACGACATGAGTCTCTAAACTCCATTGTTGGGGGTGAGGAGCTTTGCAGCGTCTCGATGAATTAATGCAATTATCTCTGTTTTCCATTCAAACACGCTTGTTCCTATCTAAGATGTTCATTCGCGCTTCACCATGAAGAAGGTGATGATCCGTGACACTCATCACCTTCCTCAATCCATGAACGTGTGCCTGACAACCACCTCCGTTCTACATTAGATTGAATGAGTATCTCTTAGATTCCTTAGTCAGAATCTTCGTTGTATAAGCTAGAATTGATGGCGGCATTCATGAGAATCCGGAAAGTCTAAACCTTGTCTGTGGTATTCCGAGTAGGATTCAAGGATTGAATGGCTGTGACGAGCTTCAAACTCACGATTGTATTTGGATTAGCTGTGCTATGACAGAGCATTTGGACCATTTTCACTGAGAAGATGGGAAGTAGCCATTGACAACGGTGACACCCTACATACAGCTTGCCATGGAAGGAGCCTTGCGTGTGTGAAGAGGAGGACAAGAGAAAAGATGAAATAAAGAGGACAACGCATCTCCAAAACTCCAACATATTCTCCACTATTGAGTAACAATTATTTATTTCATGCTCTTTTATCTTTTACAATCGAGGCTAAAGAATCCTATTGGTATCCTGACTAAGATTAATAAGATAACCATAGCTTGCTTCAAACTAACAATCTCCGTGGGATTCGACCCTTACTCACGTAAGGTATTACTTGGACGACCCAGTGCACTTGCTGGTTAGTGGTACGAGTTGTGAAAAGTGTGATTTACAATTTTGTGCACCAAGTTTTTGGCGCTATTGCTGGGGATTGTTCGAGTTTGAACAACTAAAGGTTTATTTTATTGCTTAGATTAGGAATAATTTATTCTTGTTGCTATAGAGTCATTAAATCTGAGTCCTTTATTTTCTTTTCAAAAAATTTTCAAAAATATTATTTTTCCTTATTAATTTTTAATTTTTACGTGAGTTTAGTTTTATATTTTAAGTTTGGTGTCAATTGCATATTTTATATTTTTCTTTAAATTTTTGAATTGCATGTTCTTTATTTTTCCTTGGTCTTCAAATTGTTCTTGTCAAATTTTCTTGTTTGATCTTTGGTTTTTCATATTTCGTGTATTTTTCGTGTTTTCCTTGTGTTTTTTTTTCAAAATATTAGTTTTCAAAAATATATCTTTTATATACAATATTAAAACACGTTACATTTATAGCTCAGTTGGGTAGAGCGTTGGCTTATGTTCTTGGCAATTGGGTATCTTCCTTTTAAAACTTTTTTTCAAAAATAATTTTTCTTTGATTAAATCTTGTGCCAAACTTTAAGTTTGGTGTTGTTTCTTTTGTTCTTGGTGTTCTTGTGAATCTTCAACGTGTTCTTGAGTCTTCCTTGTGTTTTGATCTTAAAATTTTTAAGTTTGGTGTTCCTTGGTGTTTTCCCTCCAAAATTTTCGAAAACAAGGAGCATTAGATCTAAAAATTTTTAAGTTTTGTGTCTTTTGTGTGTTTTTTTCTTTCATCGTAAAATTCAAAATTCAAAAAAATATCTTTTCTAACTAATTTTAAGCCATATTTTTGAATTTTTATATATAAAAATTCAGATTTCAATTTCAAAATTTTTCAAATCTTATCCTTTTAAGAATTAAAAAAAATTATTAATTTACAATCCACATCATCTCACTTTCTCCATTATGGACTTAAGTGGAAATGAACAGTCTAGAAAGACTCTGGGGTCATATGCTAACCCCACTACTGCTTCATACGGGAGTAGTATCTGTGTACCCTCCATCAGAGTCAGTAGCTTTGAGTTGAACCCTCAGCTCATTATCATTGTGCAGCAAAGTTGCCAGTATTCTGGTCTTCCACAGGAAGAACCTACAGAGTTTCTGGCACAGTTTTTACAAATTGTTGACACAGTACATGATAAGGAAGTAGATCAGGATGTCTATAGATTGTTACTGTTTCTATTTGCTGTAAAAGACCAAGCTAAGAGGTGGTTAAATAACCAGCCTAAGGACAGCATAAAGACATGGAAACAGCTATCAGAAAAATTCCTGAATCACTATTTTCCTCCAAAACGGATGACACAGCTAATGTTGAGCATCCAAGGCTTTAAACAAGGAGATAATGAATCCCTTTATGATGCCTGGGAGAGATACAGAGAGATGCTAAGAAAATGCCCTCTGAAATGTTTTCAGAGTGGGTGCAGTTAGACATCTTCTATTATGGGCTTATAGAGAGAGCTCAGATTTCTCTAGACCACTAAGTTGGTGGATCTATACACATGAGAAAGACAATAGAAGAAGCTCAAGAGCTCATTGATACAGTTGCCAGAAATCAGTATCTGTACCTGAGCAGTGAACCTTCCTTGAAAGAATAGACCAAAACAATAACTGCTGAACTCAGTCCTGCAGAACAAGTTACTGAATTCAATCAGCAACTGGATTTTCTAACAAAATAGCTAGCCAAATTCAAGGAAATACTACAAGAAACAAGAATGGCTAATATGAATATGGAAGTACAGTTAAAGCAAACAGAACAGCAGTTATCAAAATAAATAACAGAAGAGTGCCAAGCAGTTCAATTAAGAAGTAGGAAAACATTAAATACCTCACTTCAAGGTAGCAGGAAGCCAAGAAATGAGCAAACTACGCAAAATCCATCTGAGGACAGTAAGAAGCACAGTTATGGTGTTCAAACGCTAGAAACAGGTAAGGAGTTGGCATCTAATGCCACTCCAACTTCCACCTCTGGCATTCAAACACCAGTGGGAGATCAGACACATACAAATGCTGATAGCAACCCCTCTAAAAAGGCTTCTCAGAAACTCCGCCAAGGTTGAGGAATACAAAGCCAAAATACCTTATCCTCAGAAACTCCGCCAAGCAGAACAGGATAAGCAATTTGCCCGCTTTGCTGACTATCTAACGACTCTTGAAATAAAGATTCCGTTTGCAGAGGCACTTGAGCAAATACCTTCTTATGCTAAGTTCATGAAGGAGATCTTAAGTCATAAGAAGGATTGGAGGGAAACTGAAAAAGTTTACCTCATTGAAGAATACAGTGCAGTCGTTCTGAAAAGTTTACGTGAGAAGCTTAAAGATCCCATAAGCTTTATGATACCATTCACATTAGAGGGTACTTGTACCAAGCAAGCTCTATGTGATCTTGGGGTAAGTATCAACCTAATACCTGCATCTACTATCAGAAAGCTTGGTTTGACTGAAGAAGTCAAACCAACCCGGATATGTCTCCAACTTGCTGATGGCTCCATTAAATACCCATCAGGCGTGATTGAAGACATGATTGTCAAGGTTGGGCCATTTGCCTTTCCCACTGACTTTGTGGTACTGGAAATGGAGGAGCACAAAAGTGCAACTCTCATTCTAGGAAGACCTTTCCTAGCAACTAGACGAACCCTCATTGACGTCCAAAAAGGGGAATCAACCCTGAGAGTCAATGAGGATGAGTTTAAGTTAAATGTTGTCAAAGCTATGCAACATCCAGACACCTCAGATGACTGCATGAGCATTGATATTATTCACTCTATCGTGGAAGAGGTCTATATGATTGAGAGTCTCGAATCAGAGCTAGAGAATATCTTTAAAGATGTTCAGCCTGATCTGGAGGAACCAGAGAGAATAATAGAACCTCTGAAAATCCCTCAGAAAGAGGAGAAACCTCCTAAACCCGAGTTCAAACCATTACCACCATCCCTGAAATATGCATTTCTGGGAGAAGGTGACACTTTTCCTATAATCATAAGCTCTACCTTAGAGCCACAGGAAGAGGAAGCACTAATTCGAGTGCTGAGGACACACAAGACAGCTCTTGGGTGGTCCATCAGTGATCTTAAGGGCATTAGCCTAGCCAGATGTATGCACAAGATCCTATTAGAAGATGACGCTAAGCTAGTGGTTCAACCACAGAGGCGGCTGGTGCACGAAATTGTGATCATCAGTGGCGCCATCAACATGGTAAGCTCAATTGCAATTTCAATTCTTTATCACAACTTCACACAACTAACCAGCAAGTTCACTGGGTCGTCCAAGTAATAAACCTTACGCGAGTAAGGGTCGATCCCACGGAGATTGTTGGTATAAAGCAGGTTATGGTCATCTTGTAAATCTCAGTCAGGCAGATTCAAATGGTTATAGATGATTTATGAATAAAGCATAAAATAAAGATAGAGATACTTATGCAATTCATTGGTGATAATTTCAGATAAGCGTATGGAGATGCTTTGTCCCTTTCGTCTCTTTGCTTTCCTACTGTCTTCATCCAATCCTTCTTACTCCTTTCCATGGAAAGCCGTATGTTGGGCATAACCGTTGTCAGTGGCTACAATCCCGTCCTCTCAGTGAAAATGTTTAACGCGCTCTGCCACAGCACGGCTAATCATCTATTGGTTCTCAATCAGGTTGGAATAGAATCCAGTGATTCTTTTGCGTCTGTCACTAACGCCCAGCCATCAGGAGTTTGAAGCTCGTCACAGTCATTCAATCCTTGAATCCTATTCAGAATACCACAGACAAGGTTTAGACCTTCGGGATTCTCTTGAATGCCGCCATCAATTCTAGCTTATACCACGAAGATTCTGATTAAGGAATCCAAGAGATAAACATTCAAGCCTTGTTTGCTTGTAGAACGGAAGTGGTTGTTAGGTACGCGTTCATAAGTGAGAATGTTGAAAATACATAAGAACAAGGTCTAGGCATGGCCGAATGGCCAGCCTCCCAAAGAGGGTTCAATCATTAAAACATGATCAAAAGATGATCCTAAGATCTAAAGTGATTAAAAGATATAAAAATGCAATAGCAAAAGGTCCTACTTATAGTGAACTAGTAGCTTAGGGTTTACAAATATGAGTAAATGACATAAAAATCCACTTCTGGGCCCACTTGGTGTGTGCTTGGGCTGAGCATTGAAGCTTTCATGTGTAGAGACTTTTCTTGGAGTTAAACGCCAGCTTTTGTGCCAGTTTGGGCGTTTAACTCACATCCTTGTGCCAGTTCCGGCGTTTTACGCGAGAATTCTTGAGCTGACTTGGAACGCCTGTTTGGGCCATCAAATCTCGGGCAAAGTATGGACTATTATACATTGCTGGAAGGCCTAGGATGTCTACTTTCCAACGCAATGGAAAGCGTGCCAATTGGGCTTCTGTAGCTCCAGAAAATCCACTTTGAGTACAGGGAGGTCAGAATCCAACAGCATCTGCAGTCCTTTTCAGCCTCTGAATCAGATTTTTGCTCAGGTCCCTCAATTTCAGCCAGAAAATACTTGAAATCACAGAGAAACACACAAACTCGTAGTAAAGTCCAGAAAAGTGAATTTTAACTAAAAACTAATAAAAATATAATAAAAACTAACTAAAATATACTAAAAACATACTAAAAATAATGCCAAAAAGATCCAAGCAACTGAAGATCAAATAAGATAAAAGGAAGAGAATATGCAATGAATTCCAAAAACATCTATGAAGATCAGTATTAATTAGATGAGCGGGGCTTTTAGCTTTTTGCCTCTGAACAGTTTTGGCATCTCACTCTATCCTTTGAAATTCAGAATGATTGGCTTCTATAGGAACTCAGAATCCAGATAGTGTTATTGACTCTCCTAGTTAAGTATGATGATTCTTGAACACAGCTACTTTATGAGTCTTGGCCTGTGGCCCAAAGCACTCTGTCTTCCAATATTACCACCGGATACATACATGCCACAGACACATAACTGGGTGAACCTTTTCAGATTGTGACTCAGCTTTGCTAGAGTCCCTAATTAGAGGTGTCTAGGGTTCTTAAGCACACTCTTTTTGCCTTGGATCATGACTTTATTATTATTTTTTTTATTCACTGTTTTTTCTTGCTTCAAGAATCATTTTTATGATTTTTCATATCCTCAGTAACATGTCTCCTTTTTCATCATTCTTTCAAGAGCCAACATTCATGAAAAACAAATTCAAAAGACTTATGCACTATTTAAGCATACATTCAGAAGTCAAAGTATTGCCACCACATCAAAATAATTAATCTGTTATAAAATTCAAAATTCGTGCAATTCTTCTCTTTTTCAATTAAGAACATTTTTCATTAAAGAAATGTGATGGATTCATAGGACATTCATAACTTTAAGGCATAGACACTAAGACACTAATGATCATAAGACACAAACATAGATTAACATAAGCATGAAAATTCGAAAAACAGGAAAATAAAGAACAAGGAAGTTAAAGAACGGGTCCACTTTAGTGATGGCGGCTTGTTCTTCCTCTTGAAGATCTTATGGAGTGCTTGAGCTCCTCAATGTCTCTTCCTTGCCTTTGTTGCTCCTCTCTCATGATTCTTTGATCTTCTCTAAATTCATGGAGAAGAATGGAATGTTCTTGGTGCTCCACCCTTAGTTGTCCCATATTGGAACTCAATTCTCCTAGGGAGGTGTTGATTTGCTCCCAATAGTTTTGTGGAGGAAAGTGCATCCCTTGAGGCATCTCAGGGCTTTCATGATGAGTGGGATCTCTTGTTTGCTCCATCCTTTTCTTAGTGATGGGCTTGTCCTCATCAATTAGGGTGTCTCCCTTTATGTCAATTCCGACTGAATAACAGAGGTGACAAATGAGATGAGGGAAGGCTAACCTTGCCAAGGTAGAGGACTTGTCTGCCACCTTATAAAGTTCTTGGGATATAACCTCATGAAGTTCTACTTCCTCTCCAATCATGATGCTATGAATCATGATAGCCCAGTCTATAGTAACTTCGGACCGGTTGCTAGTGGGAATGATTGAGCGTTGGATAAACTCCAACCATCCTCTAGCCACGGGCTTGAGGTCATGCCTTCTCAGTTGAACCGGCTTCCCTCTTGAATCTATCTTCGATTGAGCGCCCTCTTCACAAATGTCTATGAGGACTTGGTCCAACCTTTGATCAAAGTTGACCTTTCTAGTGCAAGGGTGTTCATCTCCTTACATCATGGGCAAGTTGAATGCCAACCTTACATTTTCTGGACTAAAATCTAAGCATTTTCCCCGAACCATTGTAAGCCAATTCTTTGGGTCTGGGTTCACACTCTGATCATGGTTCTTGGTGATCCATGCATTGGCATAGAACTCTTGAACCATTAAGGTCCCAACTTGTTGAATGGGGTTGGTAAGAACTTCCCAACCTCTTCTTCGGATCTCATGTCGGATCTCTGGATATTCACTCTTTTTGAGTTTGAAAGGGACCTCGGGGATTACCTTCTTCATGGCCACAACTTCATAGAAGTGGTCTTGATGCACCCTTGAGATGAATCTCTCCATCTCCTATGACTCGTAGGTGGAAGCTTTTGCCTTCCCTTTCCTCTTTCTAGAGGTTTCTCCGGCCTTAGATGCCATAAATGGTTATGGAAAAACAAAAAGCAATTCTTTTACCACACCAAACTTAGAAGGTTTGCTCGTCCTCGAGCAAAAGAAGGAAGAAGAGAGTAGAAGAAGAAGAAATAGAGGAGATGGATGTGGCTCTGTGATTCGGCCAAGGGGGAGAAATAGTGTTTAGGCTGTATGAAAATGAAGGAGTGAAGATGGGTTTATATAGGAGTGGAGAGGGGGTGTATGGTTCGGCCATTATGGGCGGGTTTGGGAGGGAAAGTGGTTTGAATTTGAATGGTGAGGTAGGTGGGGTTTTATGAAGGATGGATGTGAGTGGTGAAGAGAATAGTGGGATTTGATAGGTGAGGGGTTTTTGGGGAAGAGGTGTTGAGGTGGTTGGTGAATGGGTGAAGAAGAGAGAGAGTGGTGGGGTAGGTGGGGATCCTATGGGGTCCACAGATCCTGAGGTGTCAAGGAAAATTCATCCCTGCACCAAGTGGCGAGCAAAAATGCTCCTTCTGCCAATTCTGGCGTTAAACGCCGGGCTGGTGCCCATTTCTGGCATTTAACGCCAGCTTCTTGCCCCTTCCTAGCGTTTAACGCTATTCTGGTGCCCCTTTCTGGCGTTAAACGCCCAGAATGGTGCCAGACTGGACA
>NC_029774.3:47794028-47795200 GCF_000817695.3 Arachis duranensis
TCCTCTGTCAACATCAATCACAGCCTTTGTTGTGGCTAGGAAGGTCTGCCAAGGATGATGGATTCATCCATGCACTTCCCAGTCTCTTGGACTATGAAATCAGCAGGGATGTAATGGTCTTCAATTTTTATCAGAACATCCTCTACAAGTCCATAAGCTTTTTTTCTTGAATTGTTTGCCATCTCTAGTGAGATTCTTGCAGCCTGTACCTCAAAGATCCCTAGCTTCTCCATTACAGAGAGAGGCATGAGATTTATGCTTGACCCTAGGTCACACAGAGCCTTCTTGAAGGTTATGGTGCCTACTGTACAAGGTATTGAGAACTTCCCAGGGTCCTGTCTCTTTTGAGGTAATCTCTGCCTAGTCAAGTCATCCAGTTCTTTGGTGAGCAAAGGGGGTTCGTCCTCCCAAGTCTCATTACCAAATAACTTGTCATTTAGCTTCATGATTGCTCTAAGATACTTAGCAACTTTCTCTTCAGTGACATCTTTGTCCTCTTCATAGGAAGAATACTCATCAGAGCTCATGAATGGCAGAAGTAAATCCAATGGAATCTCTTTGGTCTCAGTGGGAGCCTCAGATTCCCATGGTTCCTCATTAGGGAACTCATTGGAGGCCAGTAGACGTCCATTGAGGTCTTCCTCAGTGGCGATCACTGCCTCTTCCTCCTCTCCAAATTTGGCCATGTTGATGGCCTTACACTCTCCTTTTGGATTCTCTTCTGTATTGCTTGGAAGAGTACCAGGAGGGAGTTCAGTAACTTTCTTACTCAGATGACCCACTTGTGCCTCCAAGTTTCTAATGGAGGACCTTGTTTCAGTCATGAAACTTTGAGTGGTTTTGATTAGATCAGAGACCATGGTTGCTAAGTCAGAGTGGCTCTGCTTAGAATTCTCTATCTGTTGCTGAGAAGATAATGGAAAAGGTTTGCTATTGCTAAACCTGTCTCTTCCACCATTATTGTTGTTGAAATCATGTTGAGGTCTCTGCTGATCCTTCCATGAGAGATTTGGATTATTTCTCCATGAAGGATTATAGGTGTTTCCATAGGGTTCTCCTATGTAATTCACCTCTTCCATTGAAGGGTTCTCAGGATCATAAGCTTCTTCTTCAAATGAAGCATCCTTAGTACTGCCTGGTGTACCTTGCATTCCAGACAGACTTTGAGAAAT
>NC_029774.3:47795689-47798020 GCF_000817695.3 Arachis duranensis
GGATAGAGATGCTTCTCCCATAGAAGTCGGGAGTAGGTGCAGTAAAGTCACCCAGCACCTTCCTTGCATTGTTGGCATTGTTGTTGTTTTCGGCTGCCATGTCTTCTTCTTTGAAGAATTCTGTTAGGTCCTCTATAGAGAGTTATGCTTTAGCTTCTCTTAGCTTTCGCTTCAAGGTCCTTTCAGGTTCAGGGTCAGCCTCAACAAGAATGCTTTTGTCTTTGCTCCTGCTCATATGAAAGAGAAGAAAACAAGAAAATATGGAATCCTCTATGTCACAGTATAGAGACTCCTTGAGGTGTCAGAGGAAAAGAAAAGTAGAAGGAAGAGGTAGAAGAATTCGAACTTAGAAAGATAGAGTTTGAATTGTGCATTGAGGAGGAGTGTTAGTCCATAAATAGAAGGATGTGAGAATAGGGGAAGAAATTTTTGAAAATTAAAGTGAATTAATTAAAAGAAATTTTGAAAAAAAATGGTAATTGATTTTCGAAAACTAAGATTGAGAAAGAAATAAAGTGATTTTGAAAAAGATTTTGAAATTGAAAATAAAAAAGATATGGTTGAAAACTATTTTGAAAAAGATGTGATTAAAAAGATATGATTGAAAAGTTATGGTTTTAAAAAGATATGATTGAAAAGATGTGATTGAAAAACAATTTAAAAAGATTTGATTTTTAAAATTAATGACTTGGCTAACAAGAAATTTAAAAGATATGATTCAGACATTAAACCCTTCTCAACAGAAAAGACAACACACATGAAATATTGAATCAAATCATTAATTGTTAGCAAGTATTTTTGAAAAATGAAAAGATATTAATTTTGAAAAGATATGATTGAAAAGATATGATTTGAAAAATATTTGATTTTGAAAAATTTTGAAAACTTGAAAAAAAATTTGAATTAAAAAAAATCTTCCCTTTTGTGCCATCCTGGCGTTAAACGCCCAGAATGGTATTCATTCTGGCGTTTAACGCCCAAAACTCTACCCTTTTGGGCGTTAAACGCCCAGCCAGGTACCCTGGCTGGCGTTTAAACGCCAGTTTTCCTTCCTCACTGGGCGTTTTGAACGCGCAGCTTTTTTTGTGTAATTCCTCTGCTTTATGTTCTGAATCTTCAATTCTCTGTATTATTGACTTGAAAAGACACAAATTAAAATTTTTTGGATTTTTAGTAATGAGGAATAATCAAAATAAAACTAAGATCAAATAAACAATGCATGCAAGACACCAAACTTAGAAGTTTGTATACTACTGACACTAACAAGTTGAGAATGTATATGAGAAACAACAAAACACTTAAGACAAGAGGATTTAAAGATTAGACCAAGTAAATCATCAAGAACAACTTGAAGATCAATGAAGACACATGATTGAATTCAAAGAATGCATGCAATTGACACCAAACTTAAAATGAGACACTAGACTCAAACAAGAAACAAAAAAATATTTTTGATTTTAATATTTTATATTTTTTTTTGGATTTTTCGAAAATTGAGTGGAAAAGAAAATAAAAAGATTCAAAATTTTTAATAAGAATTCCAGGAATCATGCAATGTTAGTCTAAAGTTTCAGTTTAAAGAAATTAGACATAGCTAGCCAAGCTTCAACAGGACATTACATTCAAGAGCTAAATTGATGAAAATCAATCAACTTTGGTGATGATAAGAACATCACCTTGAAACTCTAGAATTCGTTCTTAAAAATTCTGAAGAAAAATACATAATCTAAGCAATAAAAATACCGTCAGTTGTCCAAACTCGAACAATCCCCAGCAACGGCGCCAAAAACTTGGTGCACGAAATTGTGATCATAAATCGTGCCATCAACATGGTACGCTCAATTGCAATTTCAATTCTTTATCACAACTTCGCACAACTAACCAGCAAGTGCACTGGGTCGTCCAAGTAATAAACCTTACACGAGTAAGGGTCGATCCCACGGAGATTGTTGGTATGAAGCAAGCTATGGTCATCTTGTAAATCTCAGTCAGGCAGATTCAAATGGTTATAGATGATTTATGAATAAAGCATAAAATAAAGATAGCGATACTTATGCAATTCATTGGTGAGAATTTCAGATAAGCGTATGGAGATGCTTTGTCCCTTTCGTCTCTCTGCTTTCCTACTGTCTTCATCCAATCCTTCTTACTCCTTTCCATGGCAAGCTATATGTTGGGCATCACCGTTGTCAGTGGCTACAATCTCGTCCTCTCAGTGAAAATGTTCAACGCGCTCTGTCACAGCACGGCTAATCATCTGTCGGTTCTCAATCAGGTTGGAATAGAATCCAGTGATTCTTTTGCGTCTGTCACTAGCGCCCAGCCTTCAGG
>NC_029774.3:47798181-47804772 GCF_000817695.3 Arachis duranensis
ATCCAAGAGATAAACATTCAAGCCTTGTTTGCTTGTAGAACGGAAGTGGTTGTCAGGCACGCGTTCATAAGTGAGAATGATGATGAGCATCACATAATCGTCACATTCATCATGTTCTTGGGTACGAATGAATATCTTAAACAAGAATAAGCTGAATTGAATAGAAGAACAATAGTAATTGCATTAATACTCGAGGTACAGCAGAGCTCCACACCTTAATCTATGGTGTGTAGAAACTCCAACGTTGAAAATACATAAGAACAAGGTCTAGGCATGGCCGAATGGCCAGCCTCCCAAAGAGGGTTCAATCATAAAAACATGATCGAAAAGATCTCCCTTAATACAATAGCAAAAGGTCCTATTTGTAGAGAACTAGTAGCTTAGGGTTTACAAAGATGAGTAAATGACATAAAAATCCACTTCTGGGCCCACTTGGTGTGTGCTTGGGATGAGCATTGAAGCTTTCATGTGTAGAGACTTTTCTTGGAGTTAAACGCTAGCTTTTGTGCCAGTTTGGGCTTTAACTCCCATCCTTGTGCCAGTTCCGGCATTTTATGCCAGAATTCTTGAGCTGACTTGGAACGCCTATTTGGGCCATCAAATCTCAGGCAAAGTATGAACTATTATACATTTCTGGAAAGCCCAGAATGTCTACTTTCCAACGCAATTGAGAGCGCGCCAATTGGGCCTCTGTAGCTCTAGAAAATCCACTTCGAGTGCAGGGAGGTCAGAATCCAACAGCATCTATAGTCCTTTTCAGCCTCTGAATCAGATTTTTGCTCAGGTCCCTCAATTTCAGCCAGAAAATACCTAAAATCACAGAAAAACACACAAACTCATAGTAAAGTCTAGAAAAGTGAATTTTAACTAAAAACTAATAAAAATATAATAAAAACTAACTAAAACATACTAAATACATACTAAAAACAATGCCAAAAAGCGTATAAATTATCTGCTCATCAGCGGCTGAATCCAGCCATGAAGGAGGTGATGCAAAAGGAGGTCACTAAATTACTAGAGGCTGGGATTATTTATCCTATTTCTAATAGCCCCTGGGTGAGCCCTGTCCAAGTTGTCTCCAAAAAGGGAGGCATGACAGTGGTTTATAATGAAAAAAATGAAATGGTTCCTACAAGAACAGTTACATGTTGGCGTATGTGTATTGACTACAGAAGACTCAATACAGCCACCAGAAAGGATCATTTTCCTTTACCATTCATAGACCAGATGCTAGAAAGACTAGCAGGTCATGATTACTACTACTTTTTGGATGGCTATTCAGGTTACAACCAGATTGCAGTAGATCCCCAGGATCAAGAGAAAACAGCATTCACATGTCCATCTGGAGTATTTACATACAGAAGGATGCCATTTGGCCTGTGCAATGCACCTGCAACCTTTCAAAGGTGCATGCTCTCTATTTTCTCTGATATGGTGGAAAATTTTCTGGAAGTCTTCATGGATGACTTTTCAGTATTTGGAGACTCATTCAGCTCCTGTCTTGACCATCTAGCACATGTTCTAAAGAGGTGCCAAGAGACTAACCTGGTTTTAAACTGGGAGATATGTCATTTTATGGCGACTGAAGGAATTGTCCTTGGGCACAAAATTTCAAACAAGGGAATAGAGGTGGATCAAGCCAAGGTAGAGGTAATTGAAAAATTACCACCACCTACCAATGTTAAAGCAATCAGAAGCTTTCTGGGGCATGCAGGATTCTATAGGAGGTTTATAAAAGATTTTTCAAAAATTGCAAAACCTCTGAGTAATCTGCTAGCTGCTGACACACCATTTATCTTTGATATGGAGTGTCTGCAGGCGTTTGAGACTCTGAAAGCTAAGCTGGTCACAGCACCAGTCATCTCTGCACCCTGGACATTACCATTTGAATTAATGTGTGATGCCAGTGATCATGCCATTGGTACAGTGTTGGGACAGAGGCATGACAAGCTTCTGCACGTCATTTATTATGCCAGCCGTGTTCTAAATGATGCGCAGAAGAACTACACAACCACAGAAAAAGAATTGCTTGCAGTGGTTTACGCCATTGACAAGTTCAGATCCTATTTAGTAGGATCAAAAGTGATTGTGTACACAGACCATGCTGCTCTTAAATATCTACTCACAAAGCAGGACTCAAAACCTAGGCTCATAAGATGGGTGTTGCTTCTGCAAGAGTTTGATATAGAAATAAGAGACAGAAAAGGGACAGAGAACCAAGTAGCAGATCACTTGTCCCGAATAGAACCAGTAGAAAGGACGTCCAACTTTTTGCCATTCAGGAAGCACCATGGTTTGCAGAGCTTCATGATAGTGACTCTGACAAAAAGTTCATTGTTAATGGGCAAATAGTCAAGCATTATCTTGAAGGCAATGTTGAGCAAGAATGCTCAAGACTGAGACTGGATTAAAGCTCAGTAATAGTCCAGCTAAAGATAATAAAGAAGCGCTTATTGGGAGGCAACCCAAATTTTTATTTAACTAATTTTATTTTTATTTTATCATTCTTTTATGTTTTCTTAGGTTCATGATCATGTGGAGTCACAAAACAAATACAAAAATTAAAAACAAAATCAAAAACAGCAAAAGAAACAGCACACCCTGGAGGAAGGGCTTACTGGCGTTTAAACGCTAGTAAGGAGCATCTGGCTGGTGTTCAATGCCAGAACAGAGCATGAATCTGGCGTTGAACGCCAGAAACATGCAGCACTTTGGCGTTTAAATGCCAGGATTGCACACTAAGGAAAGCTGGATTTTAACGCCAAAAACATGCTGCAGATGGGCGTTGAACGCCCAGAACAAGCATAAAGCTGGCTTTTAACGCCAGAAATAAGCCTTAATCTGGCGTTAAACGCCAGGATTGCATGCAGAGGGCATTTTACATGCCTCATTGGTGTAAGGATGTAAATCCTTGACACCTCAGGATCTGTAGACCCCACAGGATCCCTACCTACCCCAACTCACCTTCTCTCTTCTTCACCAATCACCTCAATCTCTCTTCCCCATCACCTCTTCACCATTCACATCCATCCATCTTTCCCACCCAAACCCACCCTACATGGCCAAAACACAAACATCTCTCCCTCTTCCCCTTATCTTCTTCTTCTTCTTCTATTCTTTCTTCTTTTGCTCGAGGGCGAGCAATATTCTAAGTTTGGTGTGGTAAAAGCATAGCTCTTTTGTTTTTCCATAACCATTTATGGTACCCAAGGCCAGAGAAACATCAAGAAAGAGGAAAGGGAAGGTAATTGCTTCCACCTCTGAGTCATGGGAAATGGAGAGATTCATCTCAAGGGTCCATAGCTTAGTAGTAGAGCATTTGACTGCACATCAAGAGAGCATGAGGAATTCCCTCATCAAGAAATCCTTGAGATACCTCAGGAGATATATTTTCCTCCACACAACTATTGGGAGCTACTAAGGATAGGAGCACCAAAATCAATAGGGATCAAGCAACAGAGGCAAGGAAGAGACATAAAGGAGCTCAAAAAGCACCATTGATCCTTCGAAAAGGCGCTACCCTCACTAAGGTGGACTCATTCCTTAACTTCCTTGTTCTTATCTCTGTTTTTCAATTTTTATGCTTCATGTTTGTCTATGTTTGTGCCTTTACTTCATGATCATTAGTATTTAGTAACTATGTCTTAAGGCTATGAATAATTCCATGAATCCTTCACCTTTCTTAAATGAAAAAATGTTTTTAATACAAAAGAACAAGAAGTACATGAGTTTCGAATTTATCCTTGAATTTAGTTTAATTATATTGATGTGGTGACAATACTTTTTGTTTTTTGAATGAATGCTTGAACAGTGCGTATTTTTTATCTTTTTGTTAAAATTGTTGGATCTTGAAAGAATGATGAACAAAGAGAAATGTTAATGATAATCTGAAAAATCATAAATTTGATTCTTGAAGCAAAAAAAAGCAGTGAATAGCAAAAGCTTGCGGAAAAAAAAGTGGCGGAAAATATATATATATATAGAAAGAAAGAAAAAAAAGCAAGCAGAAAAAGCCAATAGCCCTTAAAATTAAAAGGCAAGGGTAAAAAGGATACAAGGTTTTGAGCATCAATGGATAGGAGGGCACAAGGAAATAAAATCTAGGCCTAAGCGGCTAAATCAAGCTGTCCCTAACCATGTGCTTGTGGCACGCAGGTCCAAGTGAAAAGCTTAAGACTGAGTGGTTAAAGTCGTGATCCAAAGCAAAAAGAGTGTGTTTAAGAGCTCTGAACACCTCTAACAGGGGACTTTAGCAAATTTGAGTCATAATCTGAAAAGGTTCACCCAGTCATGTGTCTATGGCATTTATGTATCTGGTGGTAATACTGGAAAATAAAGTGCTTAGGGCCACGGCCAAGACTCATAAAGTAGCTGTGTTCAAGAGTCAACATACTTAACTAGGAGAATCAATAACACTATCTGAATTCTGAGTTCCTATAGATGCCAATCATTCAAAACTTCAAAGGATAAAGTGAGATGCCAAAACTGTTCAGAAGCAAAAAGCTACAAGTCCCGCTCATCTAATTAGAACTAAGCTTCATTGATATTTTGGAATTTATAGTATATTCTAATCTTTTGATCCTATTTGGTTTTCAGTTACTTGGGGATAAGCAACAATTTAAGTTTGGTGTTTTGATGAGCGGATAATTTATACGCTTTTTGGCATTGTTTTTAGGTAGTTTTTAGTAGGTTCTAGCTACTTTTTAGTATATTTTTATTAGTTTTTAGGCAAAATTCATATTTCTGGACTTACTATGAGTTTGTGTATTTTTCTATGATTTCAGGTATTTTCTGGCTAAAATTGAGGGAGCTGAGCAAAAATCTGATTTAGGCTGAAAAAGGACTGTTGATGCTGTTGGATTCTAACCTCCCTGCACTCGGAATATATTTTTTGGAGCTACAGGAGTTTAATTGACGCGCTCTCAATTGGGTTGGAAAGTAGACATCCAGGGCTTTTCAGCAATATATAATAGTCCATACTTTGCGTGAAGATAGATTATGTAAACTGGCGTTCAACGCCAGTTCCATGTTGCATTCTGGCGTTCAGCGCCAGAAACAGGTTGCAAGTTGGAGTTGAACGCCAGAAACAGGTTACAACCTGGCGTTTAACTCTAGAAATAGCCCAGGCACGTGAGAAGCTCAAGTCTCAGCCCTAGCACACACCAAGTGGGCTCCATAAGTGGATTTCTGCACCATCTATCTTAGTTTACTCATTTTCTGTAAACCTAGGTTACCAGTTTAGTATTTAAACAACTTTTAGAGACTTATTTTGTATCTTATGACATTTTTAAATCTGAATTATATACCTTTTGATGGCATGTGTCTCTAAACTCCATTGTTGGGGGTGAGGAGCTCTGCAGCGTCTCGATGAATTAATGCAATTATCTCTATTTTCCATTCAAACACGCTTGTTCCTATCTAAGATGTTCATTCGTGCTTCACCATGAAGAAGGCAATGATCCGTGACACTCATCACCTTCCTCAATCCATGAACGTGTGCCTGACAACCACCTCCGTTCTACATAAGATTGAATAAGTATATCTTAGATTCCTTAATCAGAATCTTTGTGGTATAAGCTAGAATTGATGGCGGCATTCATGAGAATCCGGAAAGTCTAAACCTTGTCTGTGGTATTCCGAGTAGGATTCAAGGATTGAATGGCTATGACGAGCTTCAAACTCGCGATTGTTGGGCGTAGTCATAGACGCCAAAGAATCAATGGATTCTACTCCGACATGATCGAGAACCAACAGATGATTAGCCGTGTGGTGGACGAAATTGTGATTCGTACTCTTTGTACTTGTATGAAATTTAATTCGAGATAATAGCTCTTTACTATGTGTGGTCACAACTCCGTTCAACTAACCAGCAAGTGTACTGGGTCGTCCAAGTAATAAACCTTACTTGAGTAAAGGTCGATTCCACAGAGATTGTTGGTATGAAGCAAGCTATGGTCATCTTGTAAATCTCAGTCAGGCGGATTTAAATAAATTATGGAATTTTGAAAATCAAATAATAGTAATTAAACATAAAATAAAGATAAAGTTACTCATGTAATCCAATGATGGGGATTTCAGATAGGCGTATGGAGATATTGTGCTCCTCCTGAATCTCTGCTTTCTTACTGCTTTTATCCAATTTTATCACCCCCTTCTATGGCAAGCTGTATGTAGGGCATCACTGTCGTCAATGGCTACATCCCATCCTCTCAGTGAAAAAGGTCCAAATGCTCTGTCACAGCATGGCTAATCATCTGTCGGTTCTCAATCAGGTTGGAGTAGAATCCCTTGATTCTTTTGCATCTGTCACTAACGCCCAGCCTTTAGGAGTTTGAAGCTCGTCACAGTCATTCAATTCTGGAATCCTACTCGGAATACCACAGACAAGGTTAGACCTTCCGGATTCCCATGAATGCCGCCATCAATTCTAGCTTATACCACGAAGATTCTGATTAAGGAATTCAAGAGATATGCGCCCGGTCTAGGGTAGAACGGAAGTGGTTGTCAATCACGCGCGTTCATAGGTGAGAATGATGATGAGTGTCACGGATCATCACATTCATCAAGTTGAAGTGCAACGAATATCTTAGA
>NC_029774.3:47805677-47808138 GCF_000817695.3 Arachis duranensis
AAGCATTCATTCAGAAAACAAAAAGTATTGTCACCACATCAATATAATTAAACTAAATTCAAGGATAAATTTGGAATTCATGTACTTCTTTGTTCTTTTGAATTAAAAACATTTTTCATTTAAGAGAGGTGAAGGATTAATGGAATTTATTCATAGCTTTAAGACATAGTTACTAACTACTAATGATCATGAAGTAGAGACACAAAACATAGGTAAACATAATAAAAACCGAACAGTAGAAAAGTAAGAACAAGGAATGAATCCACCTTAGTGGCGTCTTCTTCTTGAAGGACCAACAATGTTCTTAAGCTCTTCTATGTCCCTTCCTTGCCTTTGTTGCTCCTCCTTCATTGCTCTTTGATCTTCTCTTATTTCATGGAAAATGATGGAGTGCTCATGATGTTCCACCCTTAATTGTTCCACATTGTAGCTCAAATCTTCTAGGGAAGTGTTGAGTTGTTCCCAATGGTTGTTGGGAGGAAAGTGCATCCCTTGAGGCATCTCAGGGATTTCTTGATGATGAGCTTCCTCATGCATCTCTTGAGATCCGTGGAGGGTCTCTTTTGCTTGCTCCATCCTCTTCTTGGTGATGGGCTTATCCTCTTCAATGAGGATGTCTCCTTCTATGATAACTCCAGCTGAGTAACATAGATGGCAAATAAGATGAGGAAAAGCTAGCCTTGCCATGGTGGAGGACTTTTCGGCTTTTTTGTAGAATTCATGGGAGATGACTTCATGAACTTCTACTTCCTCTCCAATCATGATGCTATGAATCATGATGGACCGATCCACAGTAACTTCAGATCGGTTGCTATTGGGGATGATGGAGCGTTGAATAAACTCTAACCACTCTCTAGCCACAGGCTTGAGGTCCAGTCTTCTTAGTTGAACCGGCTTGCCTTTGGAGTCTCTTTTCCATTGAGCTCCTTCCACACATATGTCCATAAGGACTTGGTCCAACCTTTGATTAAATTTGACCCTTCTAGTGTAGGGGCGTTAATCTCCTTGCATCATGGGCAAGTGGAATGCCAACCTCACATTTTCCAGACTAAAATCTAAATATTTCCCCCGAACCATTGTGAGATAATTCTTTGGACTCGGATTCACACTTTGATCATGGTTCCTAGTGATCCATGTATTGGCATAGAACTCTTGAACCATTAAGATTTTGACTTGTTGCATGGGGTTGGTTAGGACTTCCCAACCTCTTCTTTGGATTTCATGTCGGATCTCCGGATACTCATTTTTCTTGAGTTTGAAAGGGACCTCAGGGGTCACCTTCTTCTTTGCCACAACATCATAGAAGTGGTCTTGATGGCTTTTGGAGATGAATCTTTCCATCTCCCATGACTCGGAGGTGGAAGCTTTTGTCTTCCCTTTTCCTTTTCTAGAGGATTCTCCAGCCTTAGGTGCCATTGATGGTAATGGAAAAACAAAAAGATTATGCTTTGACCACACCAAACTTAAAATATTGCAAGCCCTCGAGCAAAAGAAGAAAGAAGAGAAGAAGAAGAAGAAGAAAATATGGAGGAGAGTGAGGGAAGGTGTTTCGGTCAAGGTGTAGAAGAGGGGGTTTGTGTTGTGTGAAAATGAAGTAGAATGGAAGGGTATATATAGGGAGGGGAGTGGGTGTAGTTTCAGTCATTTAGGGCGGGTTTGGGTGGGAAAGATTTTTGAATTTTGAAGGTGGGTGGTGAAGGGGGTAATTGGGAAGAGAGGTTTGAGTTGATTGGTGAAGGGTTTTTGGGGAAGTGTGTTTATTGGAAAGAGAGAATGAATGTTGAGAAGAGGGGAGAATATGTTAGTTGGGGATCCTGTGGGGTGCACAGATTCTGAGATGATCCTGTGGGGTCCACAGATGCTGAGGTGTCAAGGATTTACATCCCTGCACCAATTAGGCATGTAAAATGCCTTTGCACACCATTCTGGCGTTTAAACGCCGAAGTGATGCACACTCTGGGCGTTCAACGCCCATGTGTAGCATGTTTCTGGAGTTGAAGGCCAGTTCCATACTTGTTACTGGCGTTCAGCGCCAGCTTTCCTCAAGGCATATTCCTGGCGTTTAAACGCCAACTTGGTGCACGAAATTGCAATCACACTTTTGCAACCCCGCACAACTAACCAGCAAGTGCACTGGGTCGTCCAAGTAATACCTTACGT
Organism: Arachis duranensis; assembly: GCF_000817695.3. NCBI lineage: Eukaryota > Viridiplantae > Streptophyta > Magnoliopsida > Fabales > Fabaceae > Arachis > Arachis duranensis. The sequence continues at coordinate 47,807,838 of NC_029774.3, forward strand.
GAGTAAGGGTCGATCCCACGGAGATTGTCGGCTTGAAGCAAACTATGGTTATCTTTGTAAATTTAGTCAGGATATCAGAAATTATCAGGATTGATTGTGAAAAGTAAAAGAACATGAAATAAGTACTTGTTTTGCAGTGATAGAGAATAGGTTGAGGTTTTGGAGATGCTCCATCTTCTGAATCTCTGCTTTCCTACTGTCTTCTTCTTCAAGCACGCAAGGCTCCTTCCATGGCAAGCTGTATGTAAGGGTTTCACCGTTGTCAGTGACTACCTCCCATCCTCTCAGTGGAAATGTTCAA
>NC_029774.3:47810580-47811905 GCF_000817695.3 Arachis duranensis
AATTTTTTTTTGTATTCACTGCTTTTTCTTGCTTCAAGAATCAATCTGATGATTTTTTTAGATCCTCAATAACAGTTCTCTTTTTCCCTCATTCTTTCAAGAGCCAACAATTTTAACATTCTCAAAACAACAAATTCAAAAGACATATGCACTGTTCAATCATTCATTTGGAAAACAAAGAGTATTGTCACCACATCAAACTAATTCAACTAGTTTCAAAGATAAATTCGAAATCCTGTACTTCTTGTTCTTTTGTGATTAAAGCACTGTTCATTTAAGAGAGGTGATGAACTTATAGGACATTCATAGCTTTAAGACATGAATTTTAAATTTTATTAATTATGAATTAAGAACAAGACTCAAAAATAGATATAAGATGAGACTAGAAAATAGAAAAAAAAATTTAAATAGGCTCCTAATGATAGAGGTTTTTCACAGATTTGAGTAGAATTCCTGAACCATATTCTTTCCAACCTTTATCTCAGGATTGGTTAGAACTTCCCATCCTCTGTTTCGAATTTGCTCTTGGATCCCCGGATATTCATCTTCTTTCAGATCAAATTTAACTTCCGGGATCACTGACCTCAGACCCATTATTTTGTGATAATGGTCTTCATGTTCTTTGGTTAAGAACTTCTCTTGATTCCAAAGATTCTTTGGATTATTCTCTTTCTTTTCTCTTAAATTGGTTTGTTTTCCCTTAGGAGCCATGATCTTGATGAATCTTGGCTTAGTGATCACGGAAAAGCACACCAAACTTAGAGGTTTGCTTGTCTTCAAGCAAAAGAAAGGAAAGAAGAGAGAGAGGAGAAGAGCAAATTCGAATGGTGTGGGGGAATGAGGGGCCGAACGAGTTTTTATAAGGGGGGAATGAGATTTCGAAAAAAATTGAAAGGAGATTTGAGAAAAAATGGGGAGAATTTGAGAAAAGAGTGAGTTTTTGAGTAAGATATGGGATTGATTTGAGAGAGATTTGAAGAATGATTTTGATTTTTGAAGATTTGAAGGTGAATATGAAAGGTTAAGATGTATTTATGTAGAAAAGTATGGGTAAGGAAAGGAAAATTTGAAAAAAATTTGATTGAAAATCAAAATCTTGGTCTCCCACCTTTCTGGCGTTAAACGCCCAGAATGGCATCCATTCTGGCGTTTAACGCCCATTTGTTGCCCATTGTGGGCGTTTAATGCCCAGCCAGGTGCCCATGGCTGGCGCTAAACGCCAGAATTCCTTTATCACTGGGCGTTTTGCTAAACGCCCAGGATGCTGCACACCTGGCGTTAAACGCCCAGAATGGTGCCCATTCTGGCGTTTAACGCCCAAAATG
>NC_029774.3:47813186-47814225 GCF_000817695.3 Arachis duranensis
TTCGCTCACTTCCAAAATGTCCCCCATACTGTGATCCATGGCAATGCCATAGGATCCTTTGTGCTTCCTCTCTAGGTACACATCTGCGGATCATTCCGTCTGCACATCTCTTAAAGAGATATGGCTCATCCCAGAGGTAGTACTTGGCATCTGAAATTAATTCCTTTCTTTGCACTCTGCTGTACTCCTGAGGTATGAACCTCACAGCTTTATAATTTGCAATATCTGCAAACCATGGAGCTTCCTGAATGGCAAAGAGTTGCTCATCTGGGAAAGTCTCAGAGATCTCAGTAGAAGGGAGGGACGCCCCAGCTACTCGTTCTATTCGGGACAGATGATCAGCTACCTGGTTCTCTGTCCCTTTTCTGTCTCTTATTTCTATATCAAACTCTTGCAGAAGCAACACCCATCTTATGAGTCTGGGTTTTGAATCCTGCTTTGTGAGTAGATATTTAAGAGCAGCATGATCAGTGTACACAATCACTTTTGATCCTACTAAGTAGGATCTGAATTTGTCAATGGCGTAAACCACTGCAAGTAGCTCTTTTTCTGTGGTTGTGTAATTCTTCTGTGCATCGTTTAGCACACGGCTGGCATAGTAAATGACATGCAGAAGCTTGTCATGCCTTTGTCCCAACACTGCACCAATGGCATGGCCACTGGCATCACACATTAGTTCAAATGGCAATGTCCAATCTGGTGCAGAGATGACTGGTGTTGTGACCAGCTTAGCTTTCAGGGTCTCAGACACCTGCAGACACTCCTTATCAAAGATAAATAGCATGTCAGAAGCTAGCAGATTACTCAGAGGTTTTGCAATTTTTGAAAAATCCTTTATAAACCTTCTGTAGAATCCTGCATGCCCCAGAAAGCTTCTGATTGCCTTAACATTGGCAGGTGGGGGTAATTTTTCAATTACCTCCACCTTTGCCTTATCCACCTCTATTCCCTTGCTTGAAATTTTGTGCCCAAGGACAATTCCTTCAGTCACCATAAAGTGACATTTCTCCCAGTTTAAAACCAGGTTAGTCTCTTGGCA
>NC_029774.3:47815394-47817527 GCF_000817695.3 Arachis duranensis
TGCAAACGGAATCTTTATTTCAAGAGTCCTTAGATAGTCTGCAAAGCGGGCAAATTGCTTATCCTGTTCCGCTTGGCGGAGTTTTTGAGGATAAGGCATCTTGGCTTTATATTCTTCAACCTTAGATGCTGCAGGTTTATTCCTTACAGAAGTGGTTGAAGAAGCCTTGTTAGAGGGATTACTGTCAGCACTCTCAGGTGTCTGATCCTCCCTTGGCGTCTGAACGCTAGGATTGGGTGGAAAATGGGCGTTTAACGCCAACTTTTCCCCCTTTTCTGGCGTTTGAACGCCAGAACTGGGCAAGGAATGGGCGTTTAACGCCAGCTTTCCCCCTTTTTCTGGCATTTGAACGCCAGAAGTGTTCCTCTCTGGGCTCTTACTGTCCTCAGAGGGATTTTGAACATTGGTTTGGTTATCCTCTGTTAATTGTTCCTTATTTGGCTGTTTGCTCTTTTGAGCAGTGTTATTCAGTGTCTTCCCACTCCTCAGTTGAACTGCTTGACATTCCTCTGTTATCTGTTTATATATTTGCTGTCTTGCTTGATTCAACTGCAGTTCTATGTTCTTGTTAGCAACTTTAGTTTCATGGAGCATCTCTTTAAATTCTGCTAACTGTTCTGTCATCAGGAGCAATTGTTGATTAAGCTCAATCATCTGTTCTTGAGGGTTAGGATCAGTGGTTACTGCCATGACTTCCCCTTTTAGAGAGAACTCATTGCTAGAGTACAAATATTGGTTTCTAGCAACAGTGTCTATAAGCTCTTGAGCCTCTTCAATTGTCTTCCTCATGTGTATAGATCCACCAGCTGAGTGGTCTAAAGACATCTGAGCTTTTTTTGTAAGCCCATAGTAAAAGATGTCTAACTGTACCCACTCTGAAAACATTTCAGAGGAGCATTTTCTTAGCATACCTCTATACCTCTCCCAGGCATTATAAAGGGATTCATTATCCTCTTGTTTAAAGCCTTGGATGTCCAGCCTTAGCTGTGTCATCCTCGTTGGAGGGTAAAAGTGATTCAGGAATTTGTCTGATAACTGTTTCCATGTCTTTATGCTTGCTGTAGGTTGGTTATTCAACCACCTTTTTGCTTGATCTTTTACAGCAAATAGAAACAGTAATAGTCTGTAGACATCCTGATCCACCTCTTTATCATGTACTGTGTCAGCAATTTGTAAGAACTGTGCTAGAAACTCAGTAGGCTCTTCTTGTGGAAGACCGGAATACTGGCAATTTTGCTGCACTATGATAATGAGTTGAGGATTTAGCTCAAAGCTGCTTGCTTTGATGGGAGGTGTACAGATGCTACTCCCATATGCAGCTGTAACGGGGTTAGCATATGACCCCAGAGTCCTTTTGGACTGATCAATCCCACTTAAGTCCATAATGGATAAAGGGAAATGGTATGGATTGCAAATAGATAAATTTTGTTTTTTTTTAATTAACCGAAAAAATAAAATAAAACAAAAGGAATTTAAAATAAAAAATTCGAAAATCAAAAAGAAAATAAGATCAAAGCAAATTGAGAACTGAATCAATTAGTTAATGAAAAAGATTTTGAGATTAGCAATTAGAGAGATATGATTGAAAAATTTTTATGAAAAAGATTTGATTTTTGAAAAGAGGAAAGAGAGAAACAACAAAATGACACCAAACTTAAAATTTTTAGAAAATCAAACACTAATTTTTGAAAATTTTTAAGGGAAAAACATAAAGAGGACACCAAACTTAGAATTTTTAAAGATCAAAAAGAGACTAAGGACATGCAATTGACACCAAACTTAAAATATGAACTAGACTCAACTAAAAGACTCTAAACCAACAAAAATAAACAGTCCTAATCTAAGCAACAAGATAAGCCGTCAGTTGTCCAAAGTCGAACAATCCCCGGCAACGGCGCCAAAAACTTGGTGCACGAAATTGCAATCACACTTTTGCAACCCCGCACAACTAACCAGCAAGTGCACTGGGTCGTCCAAGTAATACCTTACGTGAGTAAGGGTCGATCCCACGGAGATTGTCGACTTGAAGCAAGCTATGGTTATCTTTGTAAATCTTAGTCAGGATACCAGAAATTATCAGGATTGATTGTGAAAAGTAAAAGAACATGAAATAAGTACTTGTTTTGCAGTGAT
>NC_029774.3:47818479-47820103 GCF_000817695.3 Arachis duranensis
CTGAATCAGATTTTTGCTCAGGACCCTCAATTTCAGCCAGAAAATACCTGAAATTACAGAAAAACACACAAACTCATAGTAAAGTCCAGAAAAGTGAATTTTAACTAAAAACTAATAAAAATATACTAAAAATTAACTAGATCATACTAAAAACATACTAAAAACAATGCCAAAAAGCGTATAAATTATCCGCTCATCAAGTCCCCATTCAATTGAAGGACTAATTCTCCTCTGCTAATATCAATCACAACTTCTGCTGTGGCTAGGAAGGGTCTTCCAAGGATGATGCATTCATCTTCTTCCTTCCTAGTGTCTAAGACTATGAAATCAGCAGGGATGTAAAGGCCTTCAACCTTTACTAACACGTCCTCTACTAATCCATAAGCATGTCTTACTGACTTGTCTGCCAACTGAAGTGAGAATAAGGCAGGCTATACCTCAATGATCCCCAGTTTCTCTATTACAGAGAGTGGCATAAGATTTACGCCTGACCCCAGGTCACACAGAGCCTTGTTAAAGGTCATGGTGCCTATGGTACAGGGTATTAAGAATTTACCAGGATCTTGTCTCTTTTGAGGTAGAGTTTTCTGAATCCATGTTTCTAGTTCACTAATGAGCAGGGGGGATTCACCTTCCCAAGTCTCATTACCAAACAACTTGGCATTCGGCTTCATGATAGCTCCTAGATATTGAGCAACTTGCTCTCTAGTTACATCTTCATCCTCTTCTGAGGAGGAATAGTTTTCAGAGCTCATGAATGGCAGAAGGAGATTTAGTGGAATCTCTATGGTCTCTATATGAGCCTCAGATTCCTTTAGGTCCTCAATGGGAAACTCTTTCTTATTTGAGAAATGTCCCAGGAGGTCTTTCTCTCTAGGATTTACGTCCTTCTCCTCCCTTGTGCATTCGGCCATATTGATTACTTCAATGGCCTTGCAATCTCCTTTTGAATTCTCTTCTGTATTGCTTGGGAGAATACTGGGAGGAGTTTCAATGACTTTCTTACTCATCTGGCCCACTTGTGCCTCCAGATTTCTAATGGAGGACCTTGTTTCACTCATGAAACTTAAAGTGGCTTTTGATAGATCAGAGACTAAGTTTGCTAAATTAGAGGGACTCTGTTCAGAATTTTCTGTCTGTTGCTGAGAAGATGATGGAAAAGGCTTGCTATTGCTCAGCCTATTGCGTCCACCATTGTTAAAGCCTTGTTGAAGCTGTTGTTGATTCTTCCATGAGAAATTTGGATGATTTCTCCATGATGAGTTATAGGTGTTTCCATAAGGTTCACGCATGTAATTAACCTCTGCCATTACAGGGTTCTCAGGATCATAAGCTTCTTCAGAAGTTGCCTCTTTAGTACTGTTGGATGCATTTTGCCATCCATTCAGACTTTGAGAGATCATGTTGACTTGCTGAGTCAACACTTTGTTCTGAGCCAATATGGCATTCAGAGTATCAATTTCAAGAACTCCCTTCCTCTGAGGTGTCCCACTATTCATGGAATTCCTCTCAGAAGTGTACATGAATTGGTTATTTGCAACCATGTCAATAAGTTCTTGAGCCTCTTCAGGCGTTTTCTTTAGGTGAATAGATCCACCTGCAGAATGGTCCAATGACATCTTGA
>NC_029774.3:47820333-47852210 GCF_000817695.3 Arachis duranensis
AGGCCGTGACCAGCTTATCCCAGGAGTCCAGGCTATCTTTAGGTTGTGAGTCCAACCATGTTCTAGCTCTGTCTCTTACAGGAAAAGGGAAAAACATGAGCCTGTAGACTTCAGGATCTACTCCATTTGTCTTAACAGTCTCACAAATCTGCAAGGTCACCAAGCATTCTCCTTGCATTATTGTTGTTGGGTTCGGCTGCCATCTCCTTCTCTTGTTCGAAAATTTCAGAAAGGTTGCCTCTGGATTGTTGTAGTTTAGCTTCTCTTAGTTTCCTCTTCAGAGTCCTTTCAGGTTCTGGATCAGCTTCAACAAGAGTGTCTTTTTCCTTGTTCCTGCTTATATAGGGAAGAAGAGAACAAGAAAAGAAAGAGGAATCCTCTATGTCAAAATATAGAGATTCCTTTATGTTAGTAGAAGAAAAAAAAAGGCAGAGTAGTGAAAAAGAATGGGTTAGGATAGAGGTGGTGATCTGAGATGAAGAGAGATGAAGAGAAGTGTTAGTGAATAAATAAATAAATAGATAGAAGGAGAGATAGAGAATTTCGAAAATAATTTTGAAAAAGTGGTTAGTGATTTTCGAAAATTAAAGATAAGATATGATTAAAATTAAAATTTAAACAATTAAAAAGAATTTTTTTAAAAAAAGAGGGAGGTATTTTCGAAAATTAGAGGGGGAAAAGTAGTTAGGTGGTTTTGAAAAAGATAAGAAACAAATAAAAAGTCAAATAGTTAGTTGAAAAAGATATTAAAATCAAATTTGAAAAGATAAGAAGATAAGAAGTTAGATGAGATATTTTGAAATCAAATACAAGATAAGATTCTAGAATTTAAAGATTGAACCTTTCTTAACAAGAAAGTAACAAACTTCAAATTTTTGAATCAATCACATTAATTGTTAGTGTAATTTCGAAATTTTTTAAATAAAGATAAGGAAGAGATTTTGAAAATATTTTGAAAAAGATTTTTAAAATTTTCGAAAAAAAGAAAAAAAATGAAAAAGATATGATTTTTGAAAAAAAAAGATTTTTGAAAAGATAAGATTTTTAAAATTTGAAAATTTGACTTGACTTGTAAGAAACAACTAATTTTGAAAATTTTTGACTAAGTGAACTTCAAATTTTCGAAATTTTGAGAGAAAAAAGGAAAAGATATTTTTTTATTTTTGAATTTTTAATGATGAGAGAGAAAAATTAGAAATGTCATTTTTGTGTTTTTCTCTTTTCTTTATGGATCAAAACAAAGAATGCATGCAAGAACACTATGAATGTCAAGATGAACACCAAGAACACTATGAAGATCATGATGAACATCAAAAACATAATTTTGAAAGATTTTTGATGCAAAGAAAACATGCAAGACACCAAACTTAGAAATCTTTAAAGCATGGACTCTAACAAACAAAAATTGCATATGGAAAACAACAAACAACACAAAACAAGAAAACATCAAGATCAAACAAGAAGACTTGTCAAGAACAACTTGAAGATCATGAAGAACACCATGAATGCATGAATTTTCGAAAAATGCAAGAAAAATTTTTTAAAGCATGCAATTGACACCAAACTTAAAAGTTCACTCAAGACTTGAACAATAAACACAAAATATTTTTGATTTTTATGATTTTATGATTTTTTTTTTATTTTTATTATTTTTTCAAAAATTATATTTTAAGAAAACGACAATAAAGAAAAATTTTTGAAAGATTTTTGAAAACTTTTTTGAAAAGAAAATAAACAGAAAATTACCTAATCTGAGCAACAAGATGAACCGTCAGTTGTCCATACTCGAACAATCCCCGGCAATGGCGCCAAAAACTTGGTGGACAAAATTGTGATTCGTACTCTTTGTACTTGAATGAAATTTAATTCGAGATAATAGCTCTTTACTATGTGTGGTCACAACTCCGTTCAACTAACCAGCAAGTGTACTGGGTCGTCCAAGTAATAAACCTTACGTGAGTAAGGGTCGATTCCACAGAGATTGTTGGTATGAAGCAAGCTATGGTCATCTTGTAAATCTCAGTCAGGCGGATTTAAATAAATTATGGAATTTCGAAAAGCAAATAATAGTAATTAAACATAAAATAAAGATAAAGTTACTCATGTAATCCAATGATGGAGATTTCAGATAGGCGTATGGACATGTTGTGCTCCTCCTGAATCTCTGCTTTCCTACTGCTTTTATCCAATTTTATCACTCCTTTCTATGGCAAGCTGTATGTAGGGCATCATCGTTGTCAATGGCTACATCCCATCCTCTCAGTGAAAAAGGTCCAAATGCTCTGTCACAGCACGGCTAATCATCTGTCGGTTCTCAATCAGGTTGGAGTAGAATCCCTTGATTCTTTTGCGTCTGTCACTAACGCCCAGCCTTCAGGAGTTTGAAGCTCGTCACAGTCATTCAATTCCAGAATCCTACTCGAAATACCACAGACAAGGTTAGACCTTCCTGATTCCCATGAATGCCGCCATCAATTCTAGCTTATACCACGAAGATTCTGATTAAGGAATCCAAGAGATATGCGCCCGATCTAGGGTAGAACGGAACTGGTTGTCAATCACGCACGTTCATAGGTGAGAATGATGATGAGTGTCACAGATCATCACATTCATCAAGTTGAAGTGTAACGAATATCTTAGAATAGGAATAATTCGAATTGGATAGAAAATAATAGTAATTGCATTGAAACTTGAGGTACAGCAGAGCTCCACACCCTTAATCTATGGTGTGTAGAAACTCCACCATTGAAAATACATAAGTGAAAGGTTCAGGCATGGCCGAATGGCCAGCCCCCCACAAAGTGATCAATAGTCTCCGCAGATTAAGAATAAAACAAAACTGAGACCAAAGATGTCTAATACAATAGTAAATTATCCTATTTATACTAGACTAGCTACTAGGGTTTACATGAGTAAGTAATTGATGAACCCACACAGTGTAACCTTTTTGAAATCCCTTACTTATTAAATGATCATAAACTTCATCCCTTCGCCCCCAACTAAAGTTATTACATATAGAACAAGGACAAAGAATTTCTTGTCCTTGTGGTCTACCTTTTGAAAAGGAAAAATCCAAAAATGAATTAACACTATATTGGTAACCCTCAGTATATATTGGTAAACTAATCCACCCTTTGTCCATTACTTTGTCAACTAAAATAAAAGACACCGATATATGTTTTAGACTAACTATAAGTGAGTTTATCAATCAAGAGCTTATTGCATCTAAAGAATTTCTAGAAGTCAACCACACATATTCAAAAGAGAACATCTCAACCAATAATGAGACTAACAATTTGTATCTAACAAACTATGCAAAGAATCTTAAGCAATCAATTAATCAGTAAATATTCTTAACAATTAAATGTTCAAACAAATTTAAAAAGATAATATATTAAATGATTTACCTGTAGTGTAGCTCAATGTCTAAGGTAATCATAGCTATAGAGAGACCCACTATTTGATTCTCTTTTTCTGGTTTTAAAGAGACAAACTAAAACAGCAACAAAGAATAAAAATATAAGTAATTCATAACCAGATTTTTTAACAAAAAATTCACTTTTAAAACTAGTTTTTTGAAATCTTATTTTCAAAAGTGATATATAACTAAAAAATCAAACAATAGAATTATCAAAATCTAGTCTTTTAAGAAAACAAGACTTTTTAGAACCCACCCAAATAATATAGATCACAGTATGTGTTAAAAATTGTAACTACCCAACATTGTATAAATTTTCTTGTATTGTTATCCGAATAGGTTCAAAACCACACACTGGTTGGGAATAGAGTTGTCTCAGTTATCCCAAAAGAAAATTTATGTACTAAAGAAATAGATAAGCAGTTAAGCACAGTAGAAAGAAGGAAACTATTACTAAATCCCCCTTTTGAGAATTAAAAAAATAGAAAGAAAAATCCCTTTAGTCCTTTACTACATGTTATCATGCATATTGCCACATCCTTTTAAGTCCCTATTTTCTTTTCTAGGTAGAATAATGCTATTGAAACCACACATTTAATACCAAACATAGGTTCTCAACTATTTTTGTTTCAGTTTCTAACTCACATAGTTAAAGTTCTTAATTATTTAACCACATAAGTGTAATCTGATTAGTTATTATGATTCTTTAACTAAGAAGTTGGAAGTTTGAATCCCATCTTAGACATAGAAAATATTCCATGACCAATGTTTGCCTAACACATAACGAGAGAATTAATCGATGTGTTAAATGATCATGCTACATACATATCAAAAATCACACACTAAAAAAAAGTATTTACTGTTTTTAAATAATGACTAAGCTGATATAAATAAATTTTATTACTCAACTATAACAAATTTAATTATTCTATATTGATAAATTTAATAGTTTTGCTTACTCATTCTTTTGTTGAAAAAATGCATAATATACACAAATACATAATGATTAATTTTTAATATATACAGAACATTTTCTATTTTCTAAAATAAAGAAAAAGTTGAAACAAATGAGAAGACTACAAAATTAGGTGTTTAAACATGAATATCTATTAGAGAGTACAACTAGATTTTCCCTTCTAGATATTATTTGCTTAATGTTGTAATCTGGTTGTAGATATGTTATATCTATTTATGCTCCATTTCTTCTAATGTTTGGTTGTTGGTAAGAGATAAGTGAGAATAGAGTCAATAACTATATATATATATATATACCTAACTAAGTTTTTTGTGTAAAATATTTAACCCCAACCAAACATATCACAAGTACATTATGTACTAGAGAACAAAATAGCAACCACTTTGAATAGTTCAAAAAACAAAAGAAAAGAAAACATACAAACTTCTAAACAATATTGAAAGGAAACAACCACTAACTAAAGCACTCAACAACCCAATCTAAGATATTAGTTTCTAATTAGAGAGCAAAAGACAGCTGTTGTTACTGCTACAAATCATGACTTGAGAAACTTGGCTTCCCTTTGGAACTAACTTTGTAGGAAAATATAATGTAAGGAAATCAATCAAGTTTAGTAACACAGAAATCTATAACACAATGCACAAACAAAACGTGTTCATCTTCAAATAGACAGCATCATCATATGTTTCTTCTACTACACTCTATCCCCAAGAAAAAATCTAAAACAATTAGTACAATGATGAGTTTTGCTAACTAGAACTCAAATTAATGAACAATGCACAAATAGTTTTTGAATAATACAAATTTGAACAATGCACAAACGGCCAAATACAAATTTCCCTTTCTATCTCATTAGCCAAATAAAGCCTCAAAATAGTTTTTCAACAATGCACAAACATCACCACTTTCCTTTCTTCTTAAATCCAACAAAAATACCCAACAACCAAAGCCCTAACTAAGCAATAGAAAATCAGAGAAGAACACTTACCACAGATGACAACCCACAAACGGCCAATGCAGTAAAGTAGCAGCAGCAGCAAAGCAGAAGCAGCAAAGCACAACCCAGTGAAGCAGAAGCAGTGAAGCACAACAGGGGAGAAGCAGCGAAGGAGAAGCAGAACAGGGGAGGCGCAAGGATGTCATGGAGAACGGAGAAGCACTGAAGCCACGGAGAGGGGAGAAGCAGCGACACCTCGGAGAGGAGAGACTCAGCGACGCCGGGAAGGAGGAGGCAGTGACGATTTCAGGAAGGACGCAGTGACCATGATGATGCGACGATGGTGAGTTGCGATTTAGGGCTTCCTGGTGACTTGCGATGAAGGTTCAATTTCGGGCTTCCAGGTGAGCTGCAGTTCGACGACGTCGCGTGGGTTAACGTTGACGCTACGGTGGAGGGAGGAAGAGCTTCTTCGTGATTTCGAATAGAAGAGGAAGAGTGATTAAGGGCTTTCTTATTTGCTGTGCTTATTTGTGAGAAAGAATTNGCTTTTGAGTATTTTATAAATTCAGTATTTATAGAAAAAATAGTTTAAATTTATATAATTATCTGAAATAATTTTTATTGGTATTATTTAATTTATATAATTATTTAAATAATATTAGATAATGGTTGTTTCATAAACAATTGTTGTAATGGTTGTAAAACGGTTCTTTAAAATAATCAAAGAGAACGGTTTTATTTTGTTACTATAGCGTAATGAAAAAATGAACTTCAACAGCAACACTGTAAAAACCGTTGTCTAAGACCATCTAATAGAACGATTTTAAAGTGTAGCATTTCGGTAACGGTTTTAATGCGTTTCTTTTATACAATTCTATAAACGACAAAAGAAAAACCGTTGCTTAAAAATAAATCATGGTAACGGTTATAAAACCGTTCTTTAAAATAGTCAAAGAGAACGGTTTTAATTTGTTGCTATAAAATAATGAAAAATTGAATTCAACAGTAACACTACAAAAAACTGTTGTCTAAAACTATCTAAGAGAACGGCTTTAAGGCATTGTAAAATTTGGCGTTGCTAAAGGCCATATTTGTTGTAGTGTTTTTTCGGTTAGAGAAAAATAACTTTGTTCTAAGTATAGTTTTAAACTAACAAGTAATGCTCAATCAAATTTTAATTTTTGGTTTTCACAAGTCCAACCTAATAAAATAACCGAGAGTATTAGTCCCGGGTCGTTCTCCCTAGAAATCACAATCGAGTGCTCAATTATTGGTTATGAGTATAATAGGGGGTTGGGTTGATGAAAAAACAAGAAATTAAAATGACAATAAAAGTAAAGAAAACAACTAAAGAAAGCAAGTAATAAAGAGAGATATTCATGACAAAGGATTGAGAATTAAGACTTTCTATCCTAGTCATGAATCATAATACAATAATTAACAATAACTAATCCTATTTAGTCATCTCCAACATTGAAAGAAGGTATAATGTTATCTTCACATGAGAAAAAGTCAAATAATACTAGTTAATCTCAATCCAAAAGTACTAATCAACTTACTAATTGAATTAGCAAGAAATTAGAGTCAAATGGAAACAATATTAACTAACAACTCTATATCACCAACATGAGTTGGGTATTGATGACTCAAGATTACCTAATTTCTCTTTCCAAACCAAGAATGCTCAAAAAGCTACTCTTAACATCCTACCAAGCATTTTGTCAAACAATTGGAAGGTATAAAATAAAAGCATGGTAAAATTGTAAGAATAATAAAACCTACTACTACCCAATGCAAGAAAGGTAAGAATAACAACTCAATTAAAAAATAAAGAAACATAAAATATAAATTGCATTAAAAGAAAGGGGAATAAACAAGAGTTCATACAACATAAAAAAGAGTAAAATAAAGGGAATAACAAGAAAAACTAAGAAGATTGAAGCAAATCAATAAGGAAAAGTAAAGAAAACTAAATCAAAACAAATAATTAATCCTAAATTTAAGAGAAAATTAAACTAAGAACCCTAATTTCTATAGAGAAAAGGGAACTTCTCTCTTTAGATCTAACCTAGGCATGCTTCCTACACTAACTAATTGCTCCTCCCTTAACTCCTCTTGAGTTTTGTATCAAATAGCCTCAGAAATGAGATGGATTTGGGCCTGGGCAGCTCAGAAATTGCCCCCAGTGTATTCATTTTAATGAGGTCACGTGCTGATTGTGACGCATATGCATGGGTTACACATACACGTAGTCTGGCTTTTTCTTGTCACGTGTATGCGTCACATCACGTATACATGTCACCTTCGATGATGCACCTATTCATGCGTGCGCGTCTCTCACGCGTGTGCGTCACTCTAGGCACTCCAAATTCTTATTTTTCAATGAATTCTCCATCTTACATACTTTTCTCTTCACCTTTTTTGTCAATTCCTTGCCCTTTCAATCCTGAATTTACTAACAAACATATCAAGGTATCGAGTGGAATTAAAAGTGAATTAAAATTGGCAAATTTATGCCCTAAAAAGCACGTTTTCACTCTTAAGCACAAATTTAAGGAGAATTATAAAACCAGGCTATTTCATTGAATAAATGTGAGAGAAGTTGATAAAATTTCCTAAATTAAGCATAAGATAAACCATAAAATTGGGGTTTATCAAACCTCCCCACACTTAAACCAGGCATGTCCTCATGCTAAACTCAAGAAAGAAACAAAGGGTATCGACATTTATTCGATGCAAACTATCTATATGCAATCTATCTACATGCACCTATCTAATTGAATGCAACCACTTGGTCAAAATAAATCAATTTCCAAGAATACATATATAAGTACAAGGGCTAAAGGTATTAACAACCAAGTCAAATCCACAATTGATTTGAGTTATTAAACAGAGTTTACAAACTTAGAAGAAAAGATGATTATGGGTGAAAACATGTAATTGGGCAATCAAACCCTTCCCGCATGTGTATCCGCTCTAGTCACTCAAGTGTATAGGGTTGATTCACTCAATTCTCTCATAATCATGCTTTCCAAGATTTTTTTGTCATCTAACAATCAACAATTATTTCATGCATGCATACAAATATCATGAGGACTTATCCATAGGTTGTAGTAGGGCTAGGGTCAAGGTAAGGTTATATATGGTTAAGTGAGCTTGAAATTTGAATATTTGATTAACTTAAGCTTCCCACCTAACCTATATAACAACCTATACAATTCAAATGCTAACCTAACTACCAATTCTTCACTTTTTCACATACTCATGCATTCTCTTTTTTATCACAACTTATATGCATTGATTATTATTGAACTTCACTTTGGGGCATTTTGTCCCCTTTTTATTGCTTTTCTTTTTCTATTTTTTTCTTGTTATTTTTATTTTTTTTTTATTTTTCTCATTTTTTTCAACTAAAATATATACAAGAGTATCAATGCATATGGTTTAACATTTAATGGATGAGTATGTACCCAACTCCCAAGATCTTCAACAACAATACAAAACATACTTTTAACTCAACCAATGTCCCAAGTTTTTCCACACTTGAATGATACACACACTCACTAGCCTAAGCTAATCAAAGATCCAAATTAAGGACATTTATTATTTTTCGCTTTAAGGCTTGTAATGTGCTAAAATTAAGAACAAAAGGGGTTTAGTATAGGCTCAAAATTGGCTAACAATGGAAGATAAAAGGTAGGCTATTTGGGTAATTGAGCTATTTGAAACAATGGCCTCAATCATATAAGTGCATTCATATAATGGACATAAAGAATCAAACAAATCAAATATTACAATCATAGAAAAAGAATAATACACACAAGAATGAAAATAAGTGGTTATATAATGAAACCACACAATTAGGCTCAAAACTCACATGCTTATGTGTTCTTAGCTCACAAACATGTTCCAAAATTAATTCCTTCAAGCAAGTTCACACAATTTTTTTTTTCAAATTGGTAGGGTACCCAAAAATAGTTTCTTGAAAAAGAAATCATCACTCTAACCAAGTAGTCCTAACAAGAAAGAAGTGGTAAAATATGTACAGATTCTAACTAACATGCAATGCAATAACTAACTAACAAAGAAATTAAGAATTGGTGTTGGAAAAGGAAGTTGTTACCCACAGAGGTCGGTCCTCGACCTCCCCACACATGAAGATTGCACCGTCCTTGGTGCATGCAAAGAAGAGCAAGGTGGATGAGTGATGAATCCATATTGGATGATATATTTTGACTCAATTTGGATGAATTTTATCACATAAACTCACACTTAAGCACCAAAATAGCATACTTTTGTGATTTCTCCCTAATTTGATATTAAATGTGAAAATATGCAATTTTGTGCTTAAATTGAGCAATTTAATTCCAATTTTATGCCATTCAATACCGTGATATGTTTTGTGAGTGATTTCAGGTCATTTAGGCAAGGTTGGCTAGGCAACAGTGGAAGAAAGCATGTAGAAGGGAGAACACATAAAGAAAATAAGGAAAAGCACACACAGCGAAGTGTGCGTGTGCACAAGAAGAGATTTGCATGTGTCCGTGCGCACAACCAGTAAAGTGTGCGTGCATACGTGCAGGACCCTGCACGTGGTTCCATTAATGAAACACGTGTTGCGCGATTTCTGAGGGCTTTTAGCCCATTTTGGAAGGCTTGAAGGCTGAATTGAAGTGCTATATGAAGGGTATATCAACACATATAAAGGCATTAGTTAGGGAGCTCACTTAGATAGTTTTTTTAGAAAATATTAGAGTATGAGGCCTCGTTACATTTTCTTCATAGTAGTAGGAGTAGGAGTAGTGTAGAGTAGAATGCTCTCTTAGGGTTTTTAATTAGGGTTTTTGGTTGTAGCATTATAGCAAGCTTTGATTTTGGATTTTGCCTCTTTAATTGTAAGTACTCTCAATTTCATTCTTAATTGTAGCACTTTTACTTTCATTTCCTTTTGGTTCAAGTTACTTTGTTCATAATTTCAATTTTGAGTTTCTTGAAGTTTTGATTGATGAATTTACTGTTTCATGCTTTCTTCATGCTTGATTACTTGTTTATACTTGGTTTTGTGAATAGTTGGTTATAGTTTCCTAATTTTTCTTGCAATTTCTCATGTTTTGGTTTTATGCACACAAGGTGTTTGTGAAAATGTCTATTATGAGTTTTGAGTAGATTTTCACACCTTGGCTTGAGATTTGAGTTCCTAGGATACTAGAGTCATAATGTCCGACATTTAGTAATAATTCTTGGGTAGTTAGTTGATTCTTGTTTCCATTAACGCTAGCTTTTTATCAACTAGTTTGGTAAGTTAGCTAGGACTTATGGATTAAGGTCAATTATGCTTGCTTGACTTACTCCTCGATGTTAGGGGTAGACTAAGTGAGATTGACTCATCATAATTACCATAGTTGTGGTTATGGCAATGAAAAGATTTCTTAGATCCTCATTCCCAAGTCAAGGCTCTCTTTTATGCATTTTAGCATTTTCACTAGTTTTGATCTTGTTTCCTTTTACTTGCATTAATTACCACTTTTGATCATTGCTTAGTTTTTTTATATCTTGGTTCTTTTAATCTTTCGTTCTTTACTTTGAAAACCCCTTTTTGCCTAACAACCGAAAGTGTAGCACTTCAATTGCATTCCTAGGGAGAACAACACGAGGTTGAATTACTCTTGATCTCGGTTAAATTGTTTTTTTGGTAAAATATCAAACTTTGATTGTTGGGATTGAATTGCCGGTTTGGACTATACTCACAACGGAACTATTTTATCTAATTTTCGAATCAGTGCGAATCTTAATCCATCAATGAGTTGCTATAACTGATGAGCTCCTTCAAAAGGTTGTGCATGGGGACTTGTTTGTTGCCCCATTTAGAAGCTTTTCCTTTCCCTTCTTGGTGGCCAGCTGATGAGCGGATAATTTATACGCTTTTTAGCATTATTTTTAGGTAGTTTTTAGTAGGATCTAGCTACTTTTAGGGATGTTTTCATTAGTTTTTATGCAAAATTCACATTTCTGGACTTTACTATGAGTTTGTGTATTTTTCTGTGATTTCAGGTATTTTCCGGCTGAAATTGAGGGACCTGAGCAAAAATCTGATTCAGGCTGACAAAGGACTACTGATGTTGTTGGATTCTGACCTCCCTGTACTCGAAATGGATTTTCTGGAGATACAGAACTCCAAATGGTGCGCTCTCAACGGAGTTGAAAAGTAGACATCCAGAGATTTCTAGCAATATATAATACTCCATACTTTGTTTGAGGTTAGACGATGCAAACTGGTGTTTAACGCCAGTTCCATGCTGCATTCTGGAGTAAAACGCCAGAAACACGTCACAAACCCGAGTTAAACGCCAAAAATACGTTACAACTTGGCGTTTAACTCCAAGAGAAGCCTCTGCACGTGTAAAGCTCAAGCTCAATCCAAGCACACAGCAAAGTGGGCCTCAGAAGTGGATTTCTGCACTTAGACTTATTTCTGTAAACCCTAGTAGCTAGTTTATTATAAATAGAACCATTTACTATTGCACGAGGGGTCCTTTTCCATATTGTTCGAATTTCATATCATATTTTGGGAGTTGGCCATTCGGCCATGCTTGGACCATCACTTATGTATTTTCAACGGTGGAGTTTCTACACACCATAGATTAAGGATGTGGAGCTCTGCTGTACCTCGAGTTTTAATGCAATTACTACTATTTTCTATTCAATTCAACTTATTCTTGTTCTAAGATATTCGTTGCACTTCAACTTGATGGATGTGATGATCCGTGACACTCATCATCATCCATCCTTATGAACGCGTGACTAACAACCACCTCCATTCTACCTTAGAACGAGCGAATATCTCTTGGATTCCTTAACCAGAATCTTCGTGGTATAAGCTAGAATTATTTGTGGCCACTCTTGAGAATCCGGAAGGTCTAAACCTTGTCTGTGGTATTCCAAGTAGGATTCAAGGATTGAATGACTGTGACAAGCCTCAAACTCGCGATTGTTGGGTGTAGTGGCAGACGCAAAAGAATCAATGGATTCTATTCCGACATGATCGAGAACCGACAGATGATTAACCGTGCTGTGACAGAGCATTTGGACCATTTTCACTGAGAGGATGGGAAGTAGCCATTGACAACGGTGATGCCCTACATAAAGCTTGCCATGGAAAGGAGTATGAAGGATTGAAGGAAGGTAGTAAGAAAGCAGAGATTCAACAGGGACAAAGCATCTCCATACACTTATCTGAAATTCCTACCAATGATTTACATAAGTATCTCTATCTTTATTTTATGCTTTATCCATTATTAATTTCAAAAACCTTTATAACCATTATAATCTGCCTGATTGAGATTTACAAGATGACCATAGCTTGCTTCATACCAGCAATCTCCGTGGGATCGACCCTTACTCTCGTAAGGTATTACTTGGACGACCCAGTGCACTTGCTGGTTAGTTGTGCGAAGTTGTGATAAAGTGTGATTCACGTTTGAGAGCGCTACCAAGTCTTTGGCGCCATTGTTGATGATCACAAGTTCGTGCACCAAGTTTTTGGCACCGTTGCCGGGGATTGTTCGAGTTTGGACAACTGACGGTTCATCTTGTTGCTCAGATTAGGTAATTTTCTTTTCAAAAAAAGTTTTCAAAAATCTTTCAAAAATTTTTTTTCTCTTTTTTGTTTTTCTAAAGATTATTTTCGAAAAAAAAATTTAATAAAATCATAAAAACCAAAAATATTTTTTGTTTCTTGTTTGAGTCTAGTGTCAATTTTTAAGTTTGGTGTCAATTACATGTTTTTAAAATTTATGCATTTTTCGAAAACTCATGCATGATGTTCTTCATGATCTTCAAGTGGTTCTTGGTAAGTCTTCTTGTTTGATCTTAATATTTTCTTGTTTTGTGTCTTTTGTTGTTTCTCATATGCATTTTTGAATTCTTAGTGTCTAAATATGAAAAATTTCTAAGTTTGGTGTCTTGCATGTTTTTCTTTTCTTGAAAATTTTTCAAAAATAATTCTTGATGTTCATCTTGATCTTCAAAGTGTTCTTAGTGTTCATCTTGACATTCATAGTGTTCTTGCATGCATTAAGTGTTTTGATCCAAAATTTTCATGTTTTGGGTCATATTTGTCTTTTTCTCTCTCCTCATTAAAAATTCAAAAATAAAAAAATATCGTTTCCTTATTTTGCTCATAATTTTCGAAAATTTGAGTTGACTTAGTCAAAAATGTTTAAAACTTAACTGTTTCTTATAAGTCAAGTCAAATTTTTAATTTTAAAAATCTTATCTTTTCAAAATCTTTTTCAAAAATCAAATCTTTTTCATTTTTTATTTTCAAAAATTTTTAAAATTTATTTTCAAAATCTTTTTCTTATCTTTATTTCAAAATTTCGAAAACTTTACTAACAATTAATGTGATTGATTCAAA
Organism: Arachis duranensis; assembly: GCF_000817695.3. Lineage (NCBI taxonomy): Eukaryota > Viridiplantae > Streptophyta > Magnoliopsida > Fabales > Fabaceae > Arachis > Arachis duranensis. The sequence goes on from NC_029774.3 coordinate 47,834,084, forward strand.
AGTTTGAAGTTTGTTACTTTCTTGTTAAGAAATGTTCAATCTTGGAATTCTAGAATCATATCTTTTAGTTTCTTGTTAGTCAAGTAATCAAATTTTAATTTAAAAAAAATCAAATCTTTTTCAAAATATCTTTTCAATCATATCTTTTTAAAATATCTTTTTCAAATCATATCTTTTTCAAAATTTTGATTTCAAAATATCTTTTCTAACTTCTTATCTTTTCAAAATTAATTTTCAAATCTTTTTCAGCTAACTAATTGACTTTTTGTTTGTTCCTTATCTTTTTCAAAACCACCTAACTACTTTTCTCTCTCTAATTTTCGAAAATCATCTCCCTCTCTTTCAAAATTCTTTTAATTAACTAACTATTTCAAATTCTAATTTTGATTTTATTCCTTCTCTTAGTTTTCGAATTTTAACTTTAATTTAAAATAAAAACAAAAATATTTTTCTTTTTTTTAAGTTAATTTTCGAAAACCCCTCTCTCTCATCTCTTTCTATTTATTCATTCATTTACTAACACTTCTTGTCATCTCAAGAATTCGAACTCACTCTTCCCCCTTGTGTTTGGATTCTTACTTTTCCCTCTTCTATTCTTTTCTTCTTCTACTAACATAAAGGAATCTCTCTACTGTGGTAAAGAGGATCCCTATTATTATTATTTTCTGTTCCCTTCTTTTTCATATGAGCAGGAGCAGGGACAAGAATATTCTTGTTGAAGCAGACCCTGAACCTGAAAAGACTTTGAAGAGGAAACTAAGAGAAGCTAAATTACAACAATCGAGAGACAACATTACCAAAATTTTCGAAAAGGAATAGGAGATGGCAGCCGAAAATAATAATGCAAGAATGATGCTTGGTGATTATACTACACCTACTTCCAAGTTTGATGGAAGAAGCATCTCAATCCCTGCCATTGGAGCAAACAATTTTGAGCTGAAACCTCAACTAGTTGCTCTACTGCAACAGAACTGCAAGTTCCATGGACTTCCATCAGAAGATCCCTACCAGTTTTTAACTGAGTTCTTGCAGATCTATGAAACTGTTAAGACTAATGGAGTAGATCCTGAAGTCTACAGGCTCATGCTTTTCCCTTTTGCTGTTAGATACAGAGCTAGAACATAGTTGGACTCACAACCTAAAGATAGCCTGGACTCTTTGGATAAGCTAGTCACGGCCTTCTTGGCTAAGTTCTTTTCTCCTCAAAAGCTGAGCAAGCTTAGAGTGGATGTTCAAACCTTCAAACAAAAGATGGTGAATCCCTCTATGAAGCTTGGGAAAGATACAAGCAGATGACCAAAAGGTATCCTTCTGACATGCTTTCAGAGTGAACCATTCTGGATATATTCTATTATGGTCTATATGAGTTCTCTAAGATGTTACTGGACCATTCTGCAAGTGGATCCATTCACCTAAAGAAAACACTTGCAGAAGCTCAAGAACTTATTGACATGGTTGCAAATAACCAATTCATGTACACTTCTGAGAGGAATTCTGTGAATAATGGGACGCTTCAGAGGAAGGGAGTCCTTGAGATTGATGCTCTGAATGCCATATTGGCTCAGAACAAAATGTTGACTCAGCAAGTCAACATGATTTCTCAAAGTCTGAATGGATGGCAAAAGGCATCCAACAGTACTAAAGAGGCATCTTCTGAAGAAGAAGCCTATGATCCTGAGAACCCTGCAATGGCAGAGGTAAATTACATGGGTAAACCTTATGGAAACACCTATAATTCCTCATGGAGAAATCTTCCAAATTTCTCATGGAAGGATCAACAGAAGCCTCAACAAAGCTTTAATAATGGTGGAAGAAACAGGCTTAACAATAGCAAGCCTTTTCCATCATATTCCCAAGCAACAAACAGAGAATTCTGAGTAGAGCTCCTCTAGCTTAGCAAATATAGTCTCTGATCTATCTAAGGCCACTTTAAATTTTATGAGTGAAACAAGGTCCTCCATCAGAAATTTGGAGGCACAAGTGGGCCAGTTGAGTAAGAAAATCACTGAAACTCCTCCTAGTACTCTCCCAAGTAATACTGAAGAGAATCCAAAAAGAGAGTGCAAGGCCATTAATATAATCAAAATGGCTGAACCTAGAGAGGAAGGGGATGTGAATCCCAATGAGGAAGACCTCATGGGACGTCTCCCAAACAAGAAGGAGTTCCCTATTGAGGACCTAAAGGAATCTGAGGCTCATATAGAGACCATAGATATTCCTTTAAACCTCCTTCTACCATTCATGAGCTCTGAAACTATTCTTCCTCTGAATAGGATGAAGACGTAACTGGAGAGCAAGTTGCTCAATATCTAGGAGCTATCATGAACCTGAATGCCAAGTTGTTTGGTAATGAGACTTGGGAAGATGCACCTCCCTTGCTCATTAGTGAACTAGATACATGGGTTCAGCAAACTTTACCTCAAAGAAACAAGATCCTGGTAAATTCCTAATACCCTGTACCATAGGCACCATGACCTTTGAGAAGGCTCAGTGTGACCTGGGGTCAGGTATATATCTTATGCCACTCTCTGTAATGGAGAAACTAGGGATCTTTGAGGTACAGGCTGCCACATTCTCATTACAGATGGCAGACAAGTCAGTAAGACAAGCTTATGGATTGGTAGAGGATGTGTTAGTAAAGGTTAAAGGCCTTTACATCCCTGCTAATTTCATAATCTTAGACACTAGGAAGGAGGAGGATGAATGCATCATCCTTGGAAGAACCTTTCTAGCCACAGCAGGAGCTGTGATTGATGTTGACAGAGGAGAGCTAGTCCTTCAATTAAATGGGGACTACCTTGTATTTAAAGCTCAAGGATATTCCTCTGCAAACATAGAGAGGAAGCATGAAAAGCTTCTCTCAATACAGAGTCAAACAAAGCCCCCATAATCAAACTCTAAGTTTTGTGTTGGGAGGCCACAACCAAACTCTAAGTTTGGTATTGAACCCCCACATTCAAACTCTAAGTTTGGTGTTGGGAGTCCACAACATTGACCTGATCACCTGTGAAGCTCCATGAGAGCACACTGTCAAGCTAGTGACATTAAAGAAGCGCTTATTGGGAGGCAACCCAATCTTTATTTATCTAATTTTATTTTTATTTTATTTTTTTATGTTTTATTAGGTTCACAATCATGTGGAGTCACAAAACAAATACTAAAATTAAAAACACAATAAAAAATAGCAAAAGAAACAACACACCCTGGAAGAAGAGCTTACTGGCGTTTGAACGCCAGTAAGGAGCATCTGGCTGGCGTTCAACGCCAGAACAGAGCATGAATCCGGTGTTAAATGCCAGAAACAAGCAACAATCTGGCGTTTAAATGCCAGGATTACACCCTGAGGAGAGCTGGCGTTAAACGCCAGAAACAAGCATGGAACTGTCGTTCAACGCCAGAAATATGCTGCAGACTGGCGTTGAACGCCTAAAACAAGCATAGAACTGGCGTTTAACGCCAGAAACAAGCATCAATCTGGAGTTAAACGCCATGATTGTATGCAGAAGGCATTTTACATGCCTCATTGGTGTAGGGCTGATAATCTTTGACACCTCAGGATCTGTGGACCCCACAGGATCATCTCAGGATCTGTGGACCCTATTGGATCCCTACCTACCTCAATTTACCTTCTCTCTTCTTCACACAATCCAATAACACTCTTTTCCAAAAACCCTTCACCAATCACCTCAATCTCTCTTCCCCATCACCTCTTCACCACTCACATCCATCCACTCTTCCCCATTAACCCCACCTACCTTCAAATTCAAAATCCTTTTCCCACCCAAACCCACCCAATATGGCCGAACCTTAACCCCTCTCCCTCCAGTATATAAACCCCTCTATCCTTTTTCATTTTCACACAACACAACCCTCTCTTCTCCCCCTTGGCCGAATACACACATCTCTCCCTCTCCTCTATTTTTTTCTTATTCTTCTTCTCTTCTTTCTTTTCTTGCTCGAGGGTGAGCAATATTCTAAGTTTGGTGTGGTAAAGGCATAGCTTTTTTGTTTTTCCATAACCACTTATGGCACCAAAGGCCGGAGAAACCTCTAGAAAAGGGAAATGGAAGACAAAAGCTTCCACCTTCGAGTCATGGGAGATGGAGAGATTCATCTCAAAAGTCCATCAAGACCACTTCTATGAAGTTGTAGCTAAGAAGAAGGTGATCCCTGAGGTCCCTTTCAAGCTCAAGAAAAATGAGTATCCGGAGATCCGACATGAGATCCAAAGAAGAGGTTGGGAAGTTCTGACCAATCCCATTCAACAAGTCAGAATCCTAATGATTCAAGAGTTCTATGCCAATGCATGGATCACTAGGAACCATGATCAAAGTATGAACCCGAATCCAAAGAATTATCGTATAATGGTTCAGGGAAAATACTTAGATTTCAGTCCGAAAAATATGAGGTTGGCATTCAACTTGCCTATGATGCAAGGAAATGCACGCCCCTACACTAGAAGGGTCAACTTTGATCATAGGTTGGACCAAGTCCTTATGGACATATGTGTGGAAGGAGCTCAATGGAAAAGAGACTCAAAAGGCAAGTCGGTTCAATTAAGAAGACTGGACCTAAAGCCTGTGGCTAGAGGATGGTTGGAGTTCATCCAACGCTCCATCATCTCCACTAGCAACCGATTTGAAGTTACTGTGGATCGGGCCATCATGATCCATAGCATCATGATTGGAGAGGAAGTAGAAGTTCATGAAGTCATCTCTCTTGAATTCTACAAAATAGCCGAAAAGTCCTCCACCATGGCAAGGCTAGCTTTTCCTCATCTTATTTGCCATCTATGCTACTCAGCTGGAGTTATCATAGAAGGAGACATTCTCATTGAAGAGGATAAGCCCATCACTAAGAAGAGGATGTAGCAAATAAGAGAGCCCATTCATGGATCTCAAGAGACACATGAGGAAGCTCATCATCAAGAAATCATGAGATGCCTTAAGGGATGCATTTTCCTCTAAATAACTATTGGGAATAACTCAACACTTCTCTAGAAGACTTGAGTTATAACATGGACCAACTAAGGGTGGAATACCAAGAGCACTCCATCATTCTCCATGAGATTAGAGAAGATCCAAGAGCAATAAGGGAGGAGCAACAAAGGCAAGGAAGAGACATAGAATAGCTCAAGGACATCATTGGTCCTTCAAGGAGAAGGCGCCACCATCACTAAGGTGGACATATTTCTTGTTCTTATTTCTCTGTTTTTCGGTTTTTATGCTATATGTTTGTCTATGTTTGTGTCTTTACTTCATGATCATTAGTATTTAGTAACTATGTCTTAAGGCTATGAATAATTCCATGAATCATTCACCTTTCTTAAATGAAAAATGTTTTTAATACAAAAAACAAGAAGTACATGAGTTTCGAATTCATCCTTGAAATTAGTTTAATTATATTGATGTGGTGACAATACTTTTTGCTTTCTGAATTAATGCTTGAACAGTGCATATTTTTTATCTTGTTGTTTATGAATGTTAAAATTGTTGGCTCTTGAAAGAATGATGAACAAGAGAAATGTTATTGATGATCTGAAAAATCATAAAATTGATTCTTAAAGCAAGAAAAAGCAGTGAAGAACAAAGCTTGCGAAAAAAAAGTGGCGAAAAAAATATAGAAGAAAAAGAAAAAGCAAGCAGAAAAAGTCAATAGTCCTTAAAACCAAAAGGCAAGGGTAAAAAGGATCCAAGGCTTTGAGCATCAATGGATAGGAGGGCCCAAGGAAATAAAATCCAGGCCTAAGCGGCTAAATCAAGCTGGCCCTAACCATGTGCTTGTGGCATGCAGGTCCAAGTGAAAAGCTTGAGACTGAGTTGTTAAAGTCGTGATCTAAAGCAAAAAGAGTGTGCTTAAAAGCTCTGGACACCTCTAACTGGGGACTTTAGCAAAGCTGAGTCACAATCTGAAAAGTTTCACCCAGTCATGTGTCTGTGGCATTTATGTATCCGGTGGTAATACTGGAAAATAAAGTGCTTAGGGCCACGGCCAAGACTCATAAAAGTAGCTGTGTTTAAGAATCAACATACTTAACTAGGAGAATTAATTAAACTATCTGAACTCTGAGTTCCTATAAATGCCAATTATTCTAAAACTTCAAAGGATAAAGTGAGATGCCAAATCCGTTCAGAAGCAAAAAAGCTACAAGTTCCGCTCATCTAATTAAAACTAATATTCATTGATATTTTAAGATTTATAGTATATTCTCTTCTTTTTATCCTATTTGATTTTTAGTTGCTTGGGGACAAGCAACAATTTAAGTTTGGTGTTATGATGAGCGGATAATTTATACGCTTTTTGGGATTGTTTTTAGGTAGTTTTTAGTAGGATCTAGCTACTTTTAGGGATGTTTTCATTAGTTTTTATGCAAAATTCACATTTCTGGACTTTACTATGAGTTTGTGTGTTTTTCTGTGATTTTAGGTATTTTCTGGCTGAAATTGAGGGACCTGAGCAAAAATTTGATTCAGGCTGACAAAGGACTACTGATGTTGTTGGTTCTGACCTCCCTGCACTTAAAATGGATTTTCCGGAGCTACAGAACTCTAAATGGCACGCTCTCAACGGCGTTGGAAATTAGACATCCAGAGCTTTCCAGAAATATATAATAGTCCATACTTTGTTCGAGGTTAGACGACGCAAACTGGCCTTTAACGCCAGTTTCATGCTGCATTCTAGAGTAAAACGCCAGAAACACGTCACAAACCAGAGTTAAACGCCAAAAACACGTTACAACTTGGAGTTTAACACCAAGAGAAGCCTCTGCATAAAGCTCAAGCTCAGCCCAAGCACACACCAAAGTGGGCCCCAGAAGTGGATTTCTGCACTTAGACTTATTTCTGTAAACCATAGTAGCTAGTTTAGTATAAATAGAACATTTTACTATTTTACGAGGGGTCCTTTTCCCTATTGATCAAATTTCATATCATATTTTGGGGGCTAGCCATTCGGCCATGCCTGGACCATCACTTATGTATTTTTAACGATGGAGTTTCTACACACCATAGATTAAGGGTGTGGAGCTCTGCTGTACCTCGAGTTTTAATGCAATTACTACTATTTTCTATTCAATTCAGCTTATTCTTGTTCTAAGATATTCGTTGCACTTCAACTTGATGGATATGATGATCTGTGACACTCATCATCATCCATCCTTATGAACGCGTGACTGACAACCACCTCCGTTCTACCTTAGAACGAGCGAATATCTCTTGGATTCCTTAACCAGAATCTTCGTGGTATAAGCTAGAATTATTGGCAGCCACTCTTGAGAATCCGGAAGGTCTAAACCTTGTCTGTGGTATTCCAAGTAGGATTCAAGGATTGAATGACTGTGACAAGCCTCAAACTCACGATTGTTGGGCGTAGTGACAGACGCAAAAGAATCAATGGATTCTATTCCGACATGATCGAGAACCGACAGATGATTAGCCATGCTGTAACAGAGCATTTGGACCATTTTCATTGAGAGGATGGGAAGTAGCCATTGACAATAGTTATGCCCCCTACATAAAGCTTGTCATGGAAAGGAGTATGAAGGATTGAAGGAAGGTAGTAAGAAAGCAGAGATTCAACAGGGACAAAATATCTCCATACACTTATCTGAAATTCCTACCAATGATTTACATAAGTATCTCTATCTTTATTTTATGCTTTATCCATTATTAATTTCGAAAACCTTTATAACCATTATAATATGCCTGACTGAGATTCACAAGATGACCATAGCTTTCTTCATATCAACAATCTCTGTGGGATCGACTCTTACTCACCTAAGGTATTACTTGGACGACCCAGTGCACTTGCTGGTTAGTTGTGCGAAGTTGTGACAAAGTGTGATTCAAGTTTGAGAGCACTACCAAGTCTTTGGCGCTATTGTTGATGATCACAATTTCGTGCACCACCAGCCAAAAAGGAGAGAAAAAGAAAGAAAATTAAGCACAAAACAAAGATATCAAAGCAAATAGAACATAGGTGGGGGCTAATACCAAATAAGAGTATGGTTCTCAACTACATGGTAGCTACAACATGTAAGTGAGAAAGCAATCTAAGTAAATGGCATATCAACTAATACTTGATGCAAGAGTAAAATCAAAGCATAGGTACATGACATGAAGAGCACTGGGAGCATCAAGTTCAAACAAGAATTGACACAAACAAGATTAGTGATAATCATGAGAGCATTTGGACCCATCTTAACTCAATGATAATGAGGCACAAAAACAAAGAATAATGAGTTGGGAAGGATTAAAGCACAAATCTTGTATTTGGAACAAATATTACAATTAACGGTAAACAAGTCATGAAGCACCAAAATAATGCAAGAAGTTTTCAACAATTGAGTAGGAAAATTCAACACCAATGTTAAAATAAGAAACTTAGAAAAGAAAATAAGAACAAACTATAAAAACAAAATTAAAATGCAATGAATAAAATCATGCAAATGCAATAGACAAAAGAAAAGAAAGAGGATAAAAAAATGAGAAGTGAACTTTTGAAGAGAGGGAGAAGAAGAAAGTAAGAAAGGAAGAAGAAAGAAGAAGAAAGAAGAAGAAAGGAGAAAAGAAAGAAGAAAGGAGAAGAAACAGGGTGGAAATAAGGCGCGAAGGCGACGCGCACGCTTCATCCACGCGTACACGTGGGAAGCAGAGAAAGGCATATGACGCATGCGCGACATCCACACTTACGCATGGCCAGCAGAAAAGATAGGGGACGCGTACGTGTGAGCCACGCGTACGCGTGGGGCTAAATTGTGCTCTTCGCACAAAAGCAGCACCACTCCAGCACAACTCTCTGGTTTTTGTACCAGGAGTCCCAACATAGTCCTATGATGCGTGCGCGTCATCCATGCTCATACGTGGGTGTGTGAAAAAGACCAGTGGCGCGTATGCGTTAGCCACGCTTACGCGTGGAATGCCCCTTCTTTTTTTGAAAGAAGCTTAAAAACAGAAACAGGGCACTCTCCTAACCTATAAACACTCTAACTAACCAAAATTCAAATCTAACTAAAAATCTTTTAGTTTTTGAAAAAAAATTTTCAAAGACAATGCAAACAAAACTTGCAATTTAAAAACAACTTAAGGCATAAATCTAGTCAAACAAACTCACAACCAAAACACTAAAACAAGAATATGCAAAGAAGAAAACTACCTAACAATGGAAACTCAATTCATTCATTAATTATATATACAAGAGAATGGAAAGTGTTTACCATGGTGGGGTGTCTCCCACGTAGTACTTTTATTTATTGTCCTTAAGTTGGACAATTGGGAGGCTCCTTGTCAAGGTGATTTATGCTTGTACTCATCCTTGAACTTTCAAGGATGCTTGCTCCTCAAACGGTTGTTAGAAGTTCCAACCGACTTCACCATGTTTGGGTGAAGTTCTTCACAAGATATGAGCTCCCAAAATTGGCATTCATGTTGTGATCTGGGGTCCATATCTTATTTTCACACCCGTCTTCTAGTTGATCGTCATTGTTCCATTCAGGTGGTAGGCACGTAGAATTTTCCTTGGGACACCAAATTCTCCTCCTAGACCCATACAATTTAGCATTCTTCCAACCATGGGACCTATGCCTTGAGGGTTCAACCTTAATGAGCCTCACATCATTTTGCCAACCACTACACAATTATCTCCTACTATTAACTCCACAAAGAGCCCTAAGTTGCCCATCCGTCTCAAGCAAACCATATTCAAGTGGAAAAGTAAAGCTTAGGGATAAGAATTTTACCCACTTGAATATTGTGTTGGATGGTGACTTAGGAAGGGATGGTCCCAATGATCTTGCTTGCAAGTTCCACTCCCTTGTGCTCTTTTTTATTACCCCAACTTCTTGGCAAGCATCTTAAATGTCAATTCCTTTTTCTCCAACTTTTTCTATGCATCCCTCATTGCTCAAGTCATGTGTTGGAGGTTGTGCACGGTCTTCCTTGTCATCAATTTCACAACACAATGAAGGACGTTCATCAATTTCAAAAGATAAATTGGTTGGTATGGAATAATCTTCAATGGTGGAGCTTATCGCTTGTTCAATTTCTTCCAATTCCTCCTCAACATTCCTTCCAATCTCAATGGAAGAAAATTTGACAACTTTCACAAAATCATCAACAACATTAATTGGTGTGGAAGTATCTTCAAGCTTGGAATTCACCTCTTGCTCAACTTCGCCTAAGTCTTCAACCACTTTTTCTCCATCAACAATCTCTTCCTCCTCCACTTGTTGTAAGACATACCCCATCTCCTTGTCCACATGTTGGGATTCTAAAATCTCTTTCATGCTCCACTTTTCGGTGGATTTCTCACAGTCATCCGTGGAGATGTTTTGTCTACGGTATAAATCCCGTGAGCCCAAGTTGGCTTTAATTTTGGCAAGGTTAGCCTTGATAGCTTCGTTTATCCTTTGGGCTTCCTCTCGCTTATTTTGACGAATGATTGCTTGAAGCTGATCCATTGCTTCCTTGAAGTGATCCCTTGGCTCTTATTCTAGTTGACTAGTATGAGTAGGATCATATTGCTCTTGGATGGATGGATATGGGTGTTTTTCAATGGAGGGTTGTGGTAGAAAGGAAAATTCATCTTGTGGTTGATAGTTCTTATACGTGGAAGGTGGTTCATTTTGGTAATAGTATGGAGGTGATGGTTCTTGAGGGTATTGGGGTTGGAATTGTGGTAGTTCTAAGTATGGTTCATATGGCTCATAAGGTGGTTAGTATGGTGGATATGGGTTAGGGTCATATGGAGGTGCTTGGTGGTATGGGGCTTGTAAGTATGATGATTGAGGGCTATATTGAGGAGGGGATTCATAGGCATATGGTGGTAGTTGTTGATAATCACAAGGAGGTCCACCATAGCCATTGGATTTGTATGCATCTTGGAATGACTCTTGCTCATAGCACATTTGCGAGGTTGTTGCCAAGAAGGGTGATCAAACCCTTGAGACTCCTCCCATCTTTGGTTGTTCCATCCTTGATGCATGTTGTCATTGTAATTTTCATCTCCTACAATATAGTTGTAACCACACTCATAGCCAAAAGGGTGAGAATTCATAGTGGCAAATTAAAACAAAAGCTAACAAAAATAAGCAACAAAGCCCTAAACCTAACAAAAACTAACAAACAAGGAAAAAGGCAAACATATTCACAATATTTATATATTCACAATAGCCAACAATATAACACCATTGCAATCCCCCGGTAACGGAGCCAAAAACTTGAAAGAGCAAAACTGTCGGCTTAGAATTTTTTCTCGGTTAGAGGAAAATAACTTCGTTGCAAGTATAGTTCCAAATCGACAAGTAATGCTCAATCAAAGTTTAATTTTTGGTTGTCACAAGTCCAACCCAATAAAAGTAACTGAGAGTATTAGTCTCGAGTCGTTCTCCCTAGGAATCACAATCGAGTGCTCAATTATTTATTATGAGTATCATGGGGGTTGGGTTGATGAAGAAATAAGAAATTAAAATGACAATAAAAGTAAAGAAAACAACTAAAGAAAGCAAGTAATAAAGAGAGACATTCATGGCAAGGATTGAGAATTAAGACTTTCTATCCTAGTCACGAATCATAATACAATAATTAACAAGAGCTAATCTTATTTAGTCATCTCCAACATTAGAAGAAGGTATAATGTTATCTTCACATGAGAAAAAGTGAAATAGGACTAGTTAATCTCAATCCAAAAGTCCTAATCAACTTACTAATCGAATTAGAAAGAGATTATAGTCAATGGAAACAATATTAACTAACAGCTCTAGATCACCAACATGAGTTGGGTATTGATGACTCAAGATTGCCTAATTTCTCTTTCCAAGCCAAGAATGCTCAAAAAGCTACTCTAACATCCCACCAAACATTTTGTCAAACACTTGGAAGGCATAAGATAAAAGCATGGTAAATTTGCAAGAATAATAAAATCTACTACTACCCAATGCAAGAAAGGTAAGAATAACAACTCAATTAAACAATAAATGAACATAAAACATAAATTGCATTAAAAGAAAGGAAAATTTAACAAGAGTTCATACAACATAAAAAGTGGTAAAATAAAGGGAATAACAAGAGAAACTAAGAAGATTGAAGCAAATAAACAAGAAAAAGTAAAGGAAACTAAATCAAAACAAATAATTAAACCTAAATCTAAGAGAACATTAAACTAAGAACCATAATTTCTAGAGAGAAGAGGGAGCTTCTCTTTCTAGATCTAACCTAAGGCATGCTTCCTACACTAACTAATTGCTCCCCCCTTAACCCCTCTTGAGTTCTGCATCAAATAGCCTCAGAAATGTGTTGGATTTGGGCCTGGGCAGCTCAGAAATTGCCCTCAGCGTATTCACATTAATGAGGTCATGTGCTTATTGTGACGCGTACGCATGGGTCACGCATACGCATCATCTGGCTTTTTTCTTGTCACGCGTACGCGTCACGTCACACGTACACGTCGCCTTCAACGATGCACCTCTTCACACATGCGTGTCTGTCACATGTGCGCATCGCTCTAAGCACTCCAAATCCTTGTTTTTCCATGAATTCTCCATCTTGCATGCTTTTCTCTTCACCTCTTTGATCCATTCCTTGCCCTTTCAATCCTGAATTCACTAACAAACATATCAAGACATCGAGTAGATTTAAAGGTGAATTAAAATTGGCAAATTTAAGGCCTAAAAAGTATGTTTTCACTCTTAAGCACAAATCTAGGGAGAATTACAAAACCATGTATTTCATTGAATAAATGCAAGATAAATTGATAAAATCCCCTAAATTAAGCACCAGATAAACCACAAAATCGAGGTTTATCAAGTTGTTGTATAGAATATTATGAAAGTTGTACTATAAGTTGCTTATAAATATGTTTATCTTCTTTATTGTATGGGTGTACAAAATATAAAGATTATATTTTCTAAAGTTCTAACTTAGACTGTAACAAATCAGAGTCATGGTATCTTCCTTAAAGAGTTTAGATTATTTATTGTTTGATGTTTTCTCAGCTTATCAATTTGTCCATCCTCTTTGAAGATTCCTAAGTGAGTTGAGAAGGGGGTTTTGAATCAAAGAACCACTTTTAATGCTTACTTAAACATATTGTGCAAAACGCTGAAACAAGGAGATTATTTTCATTTTTATCTTGTCTCGTAGTAACAGAAAAGAACAAAAATGGAACTTGCAGAGTTTAAAGAAGAAGAAGAGTAACACCACGATATATCTTGATTCAGTCACGATGTGCAATTTGACTTACGTCTAGTCTCCATTCCAATAATGATAGAATTTTCACTATAATAAAAAAGGATTACAATCACTCATTACAAGAGACTTACACTCTTGTAAATTACCTAAGCTATCCCAAACTTAGTAACTCACCTAGGTGCTAACCCAACGTAGTTAAGGGAAACCAAGTGAACCCTAAACTCAGTACACTTTTGAAATCAAACTCTCAAACAAAAGATTAAATGGCTTTTGTATGATTAACTTTCTTTGTCTTTTGTATTTTTTAATATAAGCTTATATCTAGACAATAGAAAAAATAAAGCCACACTCTAAAACAAGGAAATGAATGATGTGAGAATATATCAGATTATGCTTGAATGGTTGCCTTCTTCCTTGGTTGAAATCTTCATATATAGAGCTTGATATCTCTTCTTCAATGTTGGAATAGTTTTCCTTTTGATCAATCTACCCGTTGCACACATCAATGCTCTAGCCATTGGCTTTGAAGAGAAAACCTTTCCTTCTTCGTTCTTTAATTTCAAGTGCAGCAGCTTCTCAATAATATATGATCTGATTCGTGGAGTGTATCACTCAATTATGTGCTAATTTGCTTGAATCATGGATTGCTTGATTGATTGCCAACCTATTAATACCAACAATGCTCATAAAGAAAATAAGTATAACAGAAAATTATTGATTATGTTTGTCGCCACAAGGTAATAAATTAATTCTTGACTTTAACACTCTTCATCCCGCCTTTTCGAGTCTAAGGATCCAAAAACCACCATCTTCCACCACCTGAACTGTTGTTGTCATCAAGCCTTCATCCTCTTATCCAACCTTCAACCAGCCATATTTTTTTACGTTTTCTGGTTATTCTTCTAACATCTTCTTACATTACCATCCACACCATTCGATTATCCTCAACCTTACAAGTCCATCAAATCAAGTCCCACCACCATTCGCCACCGAACCCGCCACCATGCGCCAGTCAAAGATCGGTTGCCACCATCTCTCTTCTTCAACTTTCCAGACTCAATCTGCACCGTCAAATCAACATAGAAATCAACGGCTTCATATTTTGAAGATTCTCCACCGTTAGATCCATGTGCAAATTACGTCACAAATCTCAACCCGTTTTAAGTCCTTCGACTTGGTCCGTTGACCCATTTAAGTGTTGACTTGTGCGTTGACTAATGCTTACTTAGCACGTTGACGTGGCTACATCAGCCTCTGATGTGATACCATGTGTCAGAACACTATTGACATGCTAAATGACTTGTCTGCTGACTTGGTTCATGGCGTCACACATTAGTAAGACCCTCCAAAGGTTTTGTGGTGTTCTCTTTCCGATTTTGCTTTCTGTTTTAGTAATTTCTTCTCCAATCTTGCTGTTTTCGCATTTTTGAGTTTTCTAACAAGTTGCCACCCCGTAGACAATTTTCCACCAGTTCGCCATCTTTATAATAGTTTGCCATCTATTCGATAGTTTTTCGGCAGTTTGTCATCTTTCTGATAATTTGCCATTTCTTTGTCCATTTTTCAGCAGTTCACCATCTTTCTGACAGTTTGTCAACAATTCAATAGTTTTTTTGGTAGTTTGCTATCTTTTTTACCGTTCACTGCCTCTTCAACAGCTTGCTACTCTTCCGACAGTTTTGTCTATGCTTCCTTTTGACAGTTTCATCTTTGTTTCTATCCGCCAATTTTGTTTGTGCTTTCTTCCTGTAATTTTGTCTACACTTTTTTCTAACAGTTCTATCTTCGTCCCATTTTAGCAGTTTTCTCCGTTCTGGTAGCTCCATATGTGCTCTATTTCTTTAGTTCAGTCTATACCCATTTCGTCAGTTTTTGTAGTTTTTTCTCTTATCCTGTTATTTTTAATAAGTTTCAAACTTCAGTTCCTCATTTAAATTTGAGAGGAATATTAGAGTATAATATGATTATTGGTATTGAAAAATGTTAGTGGAGCTGTGGCATGTTAGTAAATATCAATGAAGCAGGTGTTGTATAGAATATTATGGAAGTTGTGGCATAGGTTGATTATAAATAGATTTATCTTATTTGTTGTATGGATGTGCAAAATATAAAGATAACATTTTCTAAAGTTTTATCTTAGATTGTGTTCCGAGTATTACCTGAAACTGAAGGTCGATCTCGGACGAGATCTTCTGTACGGGCCGGAGCTGTTATGTCCGACTTGTTGGACTTGGTGATAGTGTTGATCCTTCGTCACCGGAGGGTGGTGGTACCTGCAAGGGACTCCGATGCTTAAGTTAGCAAGGGTATTAAGCAAGTTTTAGTAGAATCAGAGTATAAGTTATACCTGGGTGCTCTAGTGTATTTATAGAGGTGTGGAGTGACCTTTTTAGATAAGATAAGTTAGTTATCTTATCTTATCTTAACTTATCTTTGGGTGAGGTCAGCTTATCTTCAAGGGAACCACCCTTTTCTCTATAGGCTTGGGCTGCCTTTGGATTTGGGTCGTATTCCTCTATTCGGGCCCTTTATTTAGACTTTCTTGTTAATTTGGCCGAGCTCTTTGAGAAAAGGTCGGATAGTCTGACCTGAAGAGGTCGGTCGCCTTGTCGCTAAACATCCTGAGTCGGATAGCTCGACCCAGGGTATGAACAGTGCCCCTGCTCGAGCTCGGTCTTTCTTTTTGAGGTCGAGTCTTAGTTTTAGGACTTCGATCCTTCTCGGATGACGCCGAACTCGAGCATTTTGTCGACTTCTTCTTTGTAAGGTGTTCTTCCTTCTTTTGAATGCGAAACGTTTTTGTTTCTCTTAAAAGCGCGTGCTTTAGCGCTCTAGCTTTGGAAACATACGAGGGTTTAATACCCTCATTAATTGGTTTTTTAATGCCCCATTTCTCTTGGTTCTTTTTGAATTTTGTATTCAAGAAACAGTTTCCTCTTTTCTGTAACTTCCCCTCTTTTTCCTCTGTTTTCATCCTACATTTTCATTTTTCCCTGTGATGCTTTGTCTTGGTACTTTTGTCTTTGCTTCGAGGGACGTCTTTCATTGCTCCGTCTTCCGGCTTTTCTTCAGAGCTTTTCTCCTTTCTCCAGGTTGGTTCTACTTTCTGCTTCTCTACTTCTTTCGCCGCTTTTTCCTTTGATTCTTGGTGAAGCTTTGATTTTGCTTGCATGCTTGAAAGTTTGATCCTTTATGCTTGGTTGCTATGATGCATTTTTCTGGTATTTTCTCCTGATGATTAGGGTCTCTTAGGGCTTTACATGTTTTATTGCTCTTTCTGTAGCTTTCTGGGAATAAATTTGGCTTCGTTTGGTTCTTCTGGAGAAAAAGGTTGCGCCTTTGATATTCTTCATTTGGAATTTTTGTTGTTTTGTTTGAACTGCTACTTTCGTTGTTCCTTTGATGACTTTGTTTGAAGAGGGTTATTTTCTTTGTTGGGAGATGGTGTGAGTCTTCACTCTGTTATTGCCTCTAAAGGATGCCCCTGGTCCTTGGGTTGTGTCCTGGGGTTTTTCTTTTTATTGCTGAGTCTGCTATCTATTATTATTTTTGCTGTCCGAGTTGTTTGTTTGGTTTTCCAAGTAGTTTTAGTAATCCATCTTCTTTTTTTGTTTGTAGGACTAGTTGGCCATGTCTTCTCGCAAAAATATTGTAGAGACATCTTCTAAGATTCTTGAGGGGATGTCCGATTGGTTGGACTCCCTTGTTTTAATGTGTGTTTCTGTGGTGAACGCTGAGTTTTGTGTAGAGCTCAGAAAACATCATAGGATTTGTGTTATTGATGCCCAGGAGAGGAATTATGAGCTTGTAGCGCCTGATTTTGATGAGAGGGTTTATTTTCCAACCTCGGTCGAGGGGGAGCGTCCCTTCTTCTATGCCTATGATTATTTCTTCGGCTAGTTGAACATTACTTTTCCCTTTACTGCCTTTGAGACCGACTTGTTGTGGTCGTGTAATGTTACCCCATCCCAGCTCCATCTGAATTCTTGGGGCTTTATCAAGATCTTTAAGTTGCTTTGTCAAGAGTTAGGCATCAAAACCTTCTCAGACTCTTTTTCTTTATCTCTTCGTTTCGGCCAAGCCCGGGGCTTCTTCCAAAAAGAAAGCCTCTTGGGTTTCTTTTAGATCCGCCCAGGGACATAAATTTTTTGCTATGTATGATGAGTCCTTTAAGGATTTTAAGAACTATTTCTTTAAGGTTCGAGCTGTCGAGGGAGCTCGCCCCTTTTTTCTCGACGAGAACGATGAGCCTGCTTTTCCTTTGGAGTGGCAAAAGAATGTGATAGTGTCTCGTTATACATGGGAGATGCTCGATGAGGTTGAGCGGGCTTTTGTAACTGTTCTTGAAGATATATGGGGGGAACCTCCCCATCTAGATACCAAAATATTTCTGGGGGACACGTCCCTGGTCGAAACTATGTTGGGTACTAGCTCACTTTTTTTACCTTGTTTTTACCTTTGCTTTCTCTTATTTCGTATTTGTAATCCATTTCTGTGGTTGATTCTATTTTTCAGAGATGTCTAAAAATAATGAATCCATGAGGGCCTTTAAAAAGGCAAGTGGTGCACGAAATTGCAATCACACTTTTGCAACTCCGCACAACTAACCAGCAAGTGCACTGGGTCGTCCAAGTAATACCTTGCGTGAGCAAGGGTCGATCCCACGGAGATTGTCGGCTTGAAGCAAGCTATGGTTATCTTGTAAATCTTAGTCAGGATATTAGAAATTATCAGGATTGATTGTGAAAAAGAACAAAAGAACATGAAATGATTACTTGTTTTGCAGTAATGGAGAATAGGTTGAGGTTTTGGAGATGCTCCATCTTCTGAATCTCTGCTTTCCTACTGTCTTCTTCTTCAAACACGCAAGGCTCCTTCCATGGCAAGCTGTATGTAGGGTTTCACCGTTGTCAATGGCTACCTCCCATCCTCTCAGTGAAAAT
>NC_029774.3:47853456-47853721 GCF_000817695.3 Arachis duranensis
CCGGATACATACATGCCACAGACACATAATTGGGTGAACCTTTTCAGATTGTGACTCAGCTTTGCTAAAGTCCTCAATTAGTGGTGTCCAGGGTTCTTAAGCACACTCTTGTTGCCTTGGATCACAACTTTGTTTCTTTCTTTTTCTTTTTCTTTTCTTTTCTCTTTTTTTTCGAAATTTTTTTTTTGTATCCACTGCTTTTTCTTGCTTCAAGAATCAATCTAATGATTTTTAGATCCTCAATAACAGTTCTCTTTTTCCTCAT
>NC_029774.3:47853931-47854523 GCF_000817695.3 Arachis duranensis
AAGCATTTTTCATTTAAGAGAGGTGTGGATTCATAGGACATTCATAGCTTTAAGGCATAAAATTTCAATTTTATTAACTATGAATTAAGAACAAGACTCAAAGATAGATATAAAATGAGACTAAAAAAAAATTAAAAATGGAAAACAAAACAAAAGAACAAAAACGCAAAAACATAGGCTCCTAATGGTAGAGGTTTTCACAGAGTTAGGACTCAACAACCTTGATTTTGAGAAATGGATGCTCCCTCAGCTTGAGAGGATAGCTTTTGGCGTTTCAACTCTTGGAGTTCACGCCCCTGCTTCTCTTGCTCCTTCAGCAATTTGCAGAGCATGCAGTTCTGATTCTGCTGTTCTTCCTTTAGTTGCTCCATAGTCTCTTGCAACTTGGTGATAGATGCTTCTAGGCTGGTCCAGTAGTCAATTCTTGGAAATTCAGGGAGGAATTACTGCGCCCTCCTCTTGATAGAGTTGTCTTGCATTTGGCCTTCCATTGACTTCTTAGTGATTGGGTGTTCAATGGGTATGAACTCATCTACTCCCATCTTCACCCCAGCCTCCTTACAGAGCAAGGAAATCAAGCTTGGGTAAGCCA
>NC_029774.3:47855150-47855429 GCF_000817695.3 Arachis duranensis
GGGGGGGAGAGATTTTCGAAAAAAAAGAAAAATTTGAAAGGAGATTTGAGAAGATTTGGAAAGAAATTGAGAGAAGGGTGAGTTTTTGCACAAAATTTGGGAATGATTTGAAAGATTTGAAGAATGATTTTTTGATATTTGAAAATTTGAAAGTGAATGATGAGAGATTGAAATGTGTTTTTGTAGAAGAATATGGGAAAGAAAAGGAAAGTTTGAAAAAATCTGAGTTGAAAACAAAATTGTGGTCCCCCCACCTTTCTGGCATTAAACGCCCAGAAT
>NC_029774.3:47855643-47856106 GCF_000817695.3 Arachis duranensis
CTGGCGTTAAACGCCCAGAATGGTGCCCATTCTGGCGTTTAACGCCCAAAATGGCACCATTCCTGGCGTTAAACGCCCAGAATGGCACCCATTTTGGCGTTTAACGCCCAAAAGCCCCTTACTGGCATTTTTTCGCCAGTAAGCTCTTTTTCTCTGCTTTTTGAGCTGAATCCTTCTGTAACTCTGTGACTCCCTTCATTTTTGATACTTGCCTCTGTAAGAACAAATCATACAACCTACTAATGACTGGGTTGCCTCCCAGCAAGCGCTTCTTTACTGTCTTTAGCTGGACCTTCACTGAGAATCACTCAAGTCTCAGTTTTGAGCACTCCTGCTCAAAATTCCCTTCAAGATAATGCTTGATTCTCTGTCCATTAACAATGAACCTTTTGTCAGAATCAATATCCTGAAGCTCAACATATCCATATGGTGACACTCCTGTAATCACATACGGACCCCTCCA
>NC_029774.3:47856131-47856716 GCF_000817695.3 Arachis duranensis
TCTTTTTTCACCAGCTAACTGTGCATCCATGTTTAGGAATCTGGTTGCCCAGTAGGCTTTATGTTCCAGTTCCACGGGCAGATGACAGGCCTTCCCATACACCCGTTGGTATGGAGAGGTTCCTATAGGAGTCTTGAATGCTGTTCTGTATGCCCACAGAGCGTCATCCAAGCTCTTTGCCCAATCCTTTCTTCGGGCTATCATAGTCCGTACCAGGATTCTCTTTAGCTCTCTATTAGAGACTTCAGCTTGCCCATTTGTCTGTGGATGATACGGAGTTGCCACTTTGTGGCTAATTCCATATCTAACCATAGCAGAGTATAGCTGTCTGTTGCAGAAATGAGTGCCCCCGTCACTGATTAATACTCTGGGAACACCAAATCTGCTGAAGATGTTTTTCTGGAGGAATTTCAGCACAATCTTGGTATCATTAGTGGGTGTAGCAATTGCTTCTACCCACTTAGATACATAGTCCACTGCCACCAGAATGTAAGTGTTTGAGTATGATGGTGGGAATGGCCCCATGAAGTCAATTCCCCATACATCAAACAATTCTATCTCTAATATCCCTTGTTGAGGCATGGT
>NC_029774.3:47856818-47857453 GCF_000817695.3 Arachis duranensis
TATAGAGAGTAGGCCAGTAGAAGCCACATTGGAGGATTTTAGTGGCTGTTCGCTCACTTCCAAAATGTCCTCCATACTGTGATCCATGGCAGTGCCCTAGGATCCTTTGTGCTTCTTCTCTAGGTACACATCTGCGGATCACTCCGTCAGCACATCTCTTAAAGAGATATGGTTCATCCCAAAGGTAGTACTTGGCATCTGAAATTAATTTCTTTCTCTGCACGTAGCTGTACTCTTTGGGTATGAACCTCACAGCTTGATAATTTGCAATATCTGCAAACCATGGAGCTTCCTGAATGGCAAAGAGTTGCTCATCTGGGAAAGTCTCAGAGATCTCAGTAGAAGGGAGGGACGCCCCAGCTACTGGTTCTAATCGGGACAGATGATCAGCTACTTGGTTCTCTGTCCCTTTTCTGTCTCTTATTTCTATATCAAACTCTTGCAGAAGCAACACCCATCTTATAAGCCTGGGTTTTGAATCCTGCTTTGTGAGTAAGTATTTAAGAGCAGCATGGTCAGTGTACACAACCACTTTGGATCCTACTAGATAGGACCTAAACTTGTCAATGGCATAAACCACTGCAAGTAACTCTTTTTCTGTGGTTGTGTAGTTCTTCTGTGCGTCATTGAGAACA
>NC_029774.3:47859043-47859839 GCF_000817695.3 Arachis duranensis
TTGTGCATGCATCTTGCTGGGCTAATGCCCTTAAGATCACTTATGGACCACCCAAGAGCTGTCTTGTGTGTCCTTAGCACTTGAATCAGTGCTTCCTCTTCTTGTGGATTTAAAGCAGAGCTTATAATCACTGGAAAAGTGTCACCCTCTCCCAGAAATACATACTTCAGGGATGGTGGTAGTGGTTTGAGTTCAGGCTTGGGAGGTTTATCCTCCTCCTAAGGAATTTTCGAAAATTCCTTTGTTTCCACTGGTTCTTCTTGATCAGTTTGAGCATCCTTGAAGATGTCCTCAAGTTCTAATTCTAGGCTTTCAGTCATATTGATCTCTTCTACCAGAGAGTCAATAATGTCAGCGCCCATGCAGTCATTTGGTGTGTCTGGATGCTGCATAGCTTTCACAGCATTCAACTTGAACTCATCCTCATTAACTCTCAGGGTTACTTCCCCTCTCTGTACATCAATGAGAGTTCGTCCAGTTGCTAAGAAAGGTCTTCCTAGAATGAGAGTTGCACTCTTGTGCTCCTCCATTTCCAGCACCACAAAGTCAGTTGGAAAGGCGAATGGCCCAACCTTGACAATCATATCCTCTATTATGCCTGATGGATATTTAATGGAGCCATCAGCAAGTTGGAGGCATATCCGGGTTGGTTTGACTTCTCCAGTCAACCCAAGCTTTCTGATAGTGGATGCAGGTATTAGATTGATGCTTGCTCCAAGATCACATAGGGCTGTCTTGGTGCAAGAACCTTCTAATGTGCATGGTATCATAAAGCTTCCTGGATCTTGAAGCTTTT
>NC_029774.3:47860161-47861018 GCF_000817695.3 Arachis duranensis
TTAGCATAAGAAGGTATTTGCTCAAGCGCCTCTGCAAACGGAATCTTTATTTCAAGAGTCCTTAGATAGTCTGCAAAGCGGGCAAATTGCTGATCCTGTTCCGCTTGGCGGAGTTTCTGAGGATAAGGCATCTTGGCTTTATATTCTTCAACCTTAGATGCTGCAGGTTTATTCCTTACAGAAGTGGTTGAAGAAGCCTTGCTAGAGGGATTACTGTCAGCACTCTCAGGTGTCTGATCTTCCCTTAGCATTTGAACGCCAGGATTGGGTGGGAAATGGGCGTTTAACGCCAATTTTTCCCCCTTTTCTGGCGTTTGAACGCCAGAACTGGGCAAGGAATGGGCGTTTAACGCCAGCTTTCCTTCCCTTTCTGGCGTTTGGACGCCAATGACATTCCTCTCTGGGCTCTTACTGTCCTCGGAGGGATTTTGAACAGTGGTTTGGTTATCCTCTGTCAATTGTTCCTTGTTTGGCTTTCTGCTCTTTTGAGCAGAGGTATTCAGTGTCTTCCCACTCCTTAGTTGAACAGCTTGACATTCCTCTGTTATCTGTTTAGATATTTGTTGTTTTGCTTGATTCAACTGCAGTTCTATGCTCTTGTTAGCAACTTTAGTTTCATGAAGCATCTCTTTAAAGTCTGCTAACTGTTCTGTCATCAGGAGCAATTGTTGATTAAGCTCAATTATCTGTTCTTGAGGACTGAACTCATCTGCTCAATTAAGCTCCATGACTTCCTCTTTTGGAGAGAACTCATTGCTAGAGTACAAATATTGGTTTCTAGCAACAGTGTCTATAAGCTCTTGAGCTTCTTCAATTGTCTTCCTCATGTGTATAGATCCACCAGCTGAGTGGTCTAA
>NC_029774.3:47861447-47861864 GCF_000817695.3 Arachis duranensis
GGTTCTTCCTGTGGAAGACCGGAATACTGGCAATTTTGCTGCACTATGATAATGAGTTGAGGATTTAGCTCAAAGCTGCTTGCTTTGATGGGAGGTGTACATATGCTACTCCCATATGCAGCTGTAATGGGGTTAGCATATGACCCCAGAGTCCTTTTGGACTGATCAGTTCCACTTAGATCCATAATGGATTGCAAATAGATATATTTATTTTTATTTTTATTTTTTTATTTTTTTTTGAATTAAACGAAAAAAATAAAATAAAATAAAAGGAAATTAAGATAAAAATTCGAAAATCAAAAAAGAAAATAAGATCAAAGCAAATTGAGAACTGAATCAATTAGTTAATTAAAAAGATTTTGAAAAGAGCAATTAAAAAGATATGATTGAAAAATTTTTATAAAAAAGATTTGATTC
>NC_029774.3:47861906-47862272 GCF_000817695.3 Arachis duranensis
AAAAGATTTGATTTTTGAAAAGAGGAAAGAGAAAAACAACAAAATGACACCAAACTTAAAATTTTTAGAAAATCAAACACTAATTTTCGAAAATTTTTAAGGGAAAAACACAAAGAGGACACCAAACTTAGAATTTTTATGAATCAAAAAGGAACTAAGAACATGCAAAATCGAAAATTAAAAGAAAAACAAAAGCATGCAATTGACACCAAACTTAAAATATGAAACTAGACTCAACTAAAAGACTCTAAACCAACAAAACAAAATAGTCCTAATCTAAGCAACAACATAAGCCGTCAGTTGTCCAAACTCGAACAATCCCCGGCAACGGCGCCAAAAACTTGGTGCACGAAATTGCAATCACAC
>NC_029774.3:47863284-47877026 GCF_000817695.3 Arachis duranensis
GCCAATTGGGCTTCTGTAGCTCCAGAAAATCCACTTCGAGTGCAGAAAGGTCAGAATCCAACAGCATCTGCAGTCCTTTTTGGTCTCGGAATCAGATTTTTGCTCAGGACCCTCAATTTCAGCCAGAAAATACCTGAAATCACAAAAAAACACACAAACTCATAGTAAAGTCCAGAAAAGTGAATTTTAGCTAAAAAATAATAAAAATATACTAAAAACTAACTAGATTATACTAAAAACATACTAAAAACAATGCCAAAAAGCGTATAAATTATCCGCTCATCAGCAAGGAAGGCTGCCGCTGCTCAAAACATATCGGTCCAGGTGGCTGGAGAGGGGTCCTCTCAGGTTCAGACGAAGCCGTTCGTGTTGAGTTCACTTGGGCCGAGGAGGATGATCCCTACTTCCCGGGTTCGTCTGGCTGACCCTCCACAAACTTCGGTTGCTGCTTCTGGTGCTCCTCCTCCGAAAAAATAAAAGACCGTTGAGCCTTTTAACCTGGATGCCCCTGATTTTGATGATGTGGAGTTTGTCGACCAGCAGATTGCCCCTTATGGTGGCCTTTCGATGGATGATGTGTCCATTCTTTGTCACTTAGAGTTCATTACTAGGAATAATATGAAGATGGCTCACATGGGTGTAGCTCTTTTTCGAACTGCTCTAGGTATCCCGGTTCATGCTACAAAATCTTTTATGGAGGAATCTAAGTCAGAGTTTGATCAGATCAAGGGTTTGAAGGAGGAGCTGGAGGTGAAGTTGGCGAACGTAGAGAAAGAATTGGAGGGTGAAAAGGCTAGTTTTGTTGCCTTGGTGGCTTCTGTGAGGTTGGCTGAAGACACGGCGTTGAAGCACAAGGAGAGCTATGTTTCGGCCTACAGGGAAGTGGTGCATCTCAGGGGTGATTTGGAGATTGCTCGGGCTTATTACACCGAGCTCCAGGGTCACCTTGTGGGCAGCGTGAATGCTGGTTATGAGAACTTGAAGGAGCAGATTCGGGTTTTTGCACCCGAGCTCGACCTTACTCTCATTAGTCTCGACAATGTTGTGAAGGACGGCAAGATTGTCCCTGACGACCCTGATGATGATGATGTTGAACCTCCTCTTGCGCCTGCCACCAAAGCTTCTGTCGTGCCGACTTCGTCAGCTCCTTCAGCTGGAGTTGAGTCAGAACCTGATTGTGAAATCTTGAACCGGGAGGAGGGGACAGTGGATGTTGTGCCTCTCCAGACTCGTGCTCCTTCACCCCGTGTTGATGCAGCTACTGGGAAATCTCTAGACCCTCTTTAATTATTCTTGATGTATTTGTGTATGTCCCGGCCTGTGGGCTTGTTGAACTCTTTAGTTTTGTAAATGGTGCTTCTGACTTTCTGCTACTTTTCTAGTTGCTTGTTTAGCAACTTTATTTTGAAAAACAAAGTAGTTTTCTAGCTTTTAGGAGTGATTTTGGTGGCCTCTTGAGTTTGTTATTATTATAACTTGTGCTTTTTGTGACACATTTGTCTGCATCTATCTGGTACCTCTTTAGAGTTCTGCATCTGTCTGGTACCTCTTTTAGAGTGTTGGAACCTCACTACCCGACCTCTTTGGATTGCCCTTGTATTTTCATACTTGTGGCTTGTTTCTTTTTGAGGTTGTGGGTGTTTGGGTCCAACTTGTATGTAAACTTCCTTACTTTGGATACCAAATAATCCTCTTTCTTGGACCTTTGTCAGGTCTCTTTCAGGGATTATTTTTTATAACTTGTTTTGCGGGAGGCTGACTTCATCATGTCGGTCCCTTATGAGTTTTTTTCTAGTAATCCTCTTTCTTGGACCTTTGTTAGGTCTCTTTCAGGGATTACTTTTTATCACTTTTTCATGGGAGGCCGACTTCATTATGTTGGTCCCTTATGAGTTATTTCTAGTAATCCTCTTTCTTGGACCTTTGTTAGGTCTCTTTCAGGGATTACTTTTTATCACTTTTTTGTGGGAGGCTGACTCCATCGTGTCGAGCCCTTCTAAGTTATTTTTGTAATCCTCTTTCTTGGACCTTGTTAAGGTCTCTTTCAGGGATTACTTTTATAACTTTTATGTTTTGGGCCGACTTCATCATGTTAGGCACTTCTAAGTTTTTTTTGTAATCCTCTTTCTTGGACCTTGTTCAGGTCTCTTTCAGCGATTACTTTTATAACTTATATGTTTTGGGCCGACTTCATCATGTTGGGCCCTTTTAAGTTATTTTTGTAATCCTCTTTCTTGGACCTTGTTCATGTCTCTTTCATGGATTACTTTTATAACTTTTATGTTTTGGGCCGACTTCATCATGTCGGGCCCTTCTAAGTTATAGTAATCCTCTTTTATAGGGCTGGCCAGACCTCTTTCCAGGGATTTACTTATAACTTTGGTTATTGCGACTGGTCTGACATCTTTACGTCGGCCTGTCTTTAAGTTATTTTTTAGCAATCCATTTTATTAAGACCTCGTCAGGTCCTTTCTATGGATCACTTTTGATAACTTCTTGCATTATTCTGTTTACATCTTTGCCAATTTCGTAGAAATTGGGTTTAATCCTCGTTTGGTCGACCTCTTAATGAATTTGGTTTTCATCTCTGTTGGTCTTTTATCGTGATCATGTAGTGAATTTGATTTTCACTTTCTGCCGATCTGTAGCTTTATAATCGGACGATGAATGTTTCAGATTAATGCGGCTTGAGAATTTGTAGAAGATCTAAACAGATTTTATTCAAAAGAAAATGCAAATATATACATGTGGGAGTTTTATCCCTCTAAGTCTGGTGATTTGTAGGTCTTGGCTTGGCGCCTCATTAAAAAAACCTTTTCAAGAAAAAGAGTGCACCTTATCCTAAGATCCTTTATCATCCCTAACTATAGTACCTTCTTAGGTTGCAGGCACGCCATGACCTAGGAAGCT
Organism: Arachis duranensis; assembly: GCF_000817695.3. Lineage (NCBI taxonomy): Eukaryota > Viridiplantae > Streptophyta > Magnoliopsida > Fabales > Fabaceae > Arachis > Arachis duranensis. Next base: position 47,866,195 of record NC_029774.3, read on the forward strand.
CTCGCCATCGAGTTTGGACTGTCTATATTAGCCCTTTCCAAGTACTTCTATGACTCGGTAGGGTCCTTTCCAGTTTGCTGCCAGCTTTCCTTCTCCAGGTCGAGTTGTTCCGATATCATTTCGGATTAGGATGAGGTCGTGCTCAACAAGAACTCGCTGTACTACCTTTTGGTTGTATCTCGAAGCAATTCGACGTTTTAACGCTTCTTCCCTGATCCGAGCTCTTTCTTGGACTTCTGGAAGTAGGTAGAGTTCTTCCCTTTGAAGTTGGGAGTTGGCTTCCTCATTATAGTAGATCACTCTGGGCGACCCTTCTTCAATCTCTACTAGGATCATTGCCTCCATTTCGTACGCTAATCGAAAAGGTGATTCCTTTATGGTGGAATGTGGCGTTGTTCGATATGCCCACAGGACTTGTGGGAGCTTTTCAGCCCAGGCTCCCTTTGCGTCCTGTAATCTCCATTTTAGCCCAGCCAATATGACTTTGTTGGCAGCTTCGCTTGTCCATTGGCTTGGGGATGTTCTATGGAAGTGAATTATTGTTTTATGTTCAAGTCGGCCACTAACTTTTTGAAGCCTGCATCTGTGAATTGGGTACCATTGTCTGTGGTGATGGAGTATGGTACCCCGAACATTGTGACAATGTTCCTATATAGGAATTTTCGACTTCTTTGAGTAGTGGCATTAGCTAGGGGTTTTGCCTCGATCCACTTTGTGAAATAGTCTACCCCTACTATGAGGAATTTAACTTGTCCTGATCCCTGAGGGAAGGGTCCAAGAAGGTCGAGACCCCATTTTGCGAAGGGCCAAGGTGAGGTCACGCTGATGAGTTCCTCTAGCGGGGCAATGTGAAAGTTGGCATGTTTTTGACATGGTGGACATGTCTTTACGAACTCTATGGCTTTCTTTTGTAGAGTTGGCCAATAAAATCTTGTCCGGAGTACTTTTTTGGTAAGTGCTTGCGCTCCGAGATGATTGCCACAAATGCCACTGTGTACTTCTTCTAGGACTTCCTTTGTGTTGGAAGTCAGCACACATTTTAACAATGGTATTGAAATCCCTCTTTTGTATAAAGTATTGTTTATGATAGTGTAGTATTGTACCTCATGTTCCGAGGGTTACCTGAAACTGTAGGTTGATCTCGGTCGAGATCTTCTGTGTTGGTCGGAGCCGATGTGTCCGGCAGGTGTATATCGGCCGGAGCTGGTGTGTCCGACTCGTAGAACTGAAAGTGCTGCTGATCCTTCGTCCCCGGAGGGTGGGGGGTACCTGCAAGGGACTCCGATACTTAAGTTAGCAAAGGTATTAAGCAGGTATTGAGTAGGATCAGAATATGAGTTATACATGGGTGCTCCAGTGTATTTATAATGGTGAGATGTGGCCTCCTGTGGATAAGATAAGTTAGTTATCTTATCTTATCTTTATCTTATCTTCATGTGAGGTCATCATATCTTCAAGGGAACCGCCCTTCTCTTGTAGGATTGGGCTGCCTTAGGATCTGGGGCGTGTTCCTCTATTTGGGTCATTTGTTTGGGCTTTCTCGTGACTTGGCCGAGCTCTTTGAGAAGAGGTCGGATTGTCCTGACCTGAAGAGGTCGGTCGCTTTGTCTGTAGAACATCCCGGGTCAGACAACTCGACCCAGGATATGAACAGTGCCCCTGCTTGAGCTCGGTCTTCTTTTTGAGATCGAGTCCTTGACTTCGGTCTTTCTTTGGTGAAGCCAAACTCAAGCATTTTGTCGACTCCTTTGTAACAGCTTTGAATGTAGAACGTTTCTTCTAAAAGACGCGCGCTTTTGTATTGGCGCTTTTTTGGGAACGTGCGAGGGTTTAATGCCCTCTTTAATTTGAGCATTAATTGTCCCGTTTCCCTTTGGTTCTTTACTTTGATTTTGAAAATCCAGGAACGGTTTTTCTCTTTTAGCCTTTTCATAACTTCTTTTCTCTGCTCTCTTTGCTTTCTGTTATTTCGTTTGCGCTTCTGCTTTCTCTTGGAGTTTGTAGTTTTTGTGTTTTCTCTTCTGCGACATTGCTCTTTGTTCGCGTTTTTGCTTGTGAGAGGGCGTCCCAGATTTCGTCTCCATCTTCAATTTCCTCGAAGCTTGCTGTTCTTTTCCTGGTAAGTACTGGCTTTCTTGTAGCTTCGTTTTCAATTTTTGGTGAAGCTTTGATTTTGCATGTTTGAAAGTTTGAATCTTTTTGAAGTCTTGTATTTGCTTGTCACTGTAACATGTTCTTCCTGTCTTTCTTTTATGCGTTGTCTTGGCTTTTCCGTTGAGGCTTTCTAGGGTTTTATTGTCGCTTGTGGTTTTTTCCTGCTTGATACTTGATAAAAATCTGCGTCTGTTCCTCACTTTGTTTGAAGATTTGCTTTTTGTCTGATCTTGAGAAAGGGTTGCATCTTTAATGGTCTCTGCTTGGCGTGTTTGGTAGAGTGCAACGATTTTTTGTATTTCTCCTTGTAGAAAAGTGTTTGCTGTTTTTTGAATTTCTTTTTGAGACATGCTGGGATGTAAGCTTGTAGATTGATTTCTGGAAACCTTGCTTTGTTACATGCCCCAGGATCTTTGGTTTGAGTCTTGGGGTATTCCTTTTCTTTGTTCCATCGCCTGAGAAGTATTGACTGAGTTGTTTTCTCCCTTCGTCCGAGATGTTTATGGTAACCTCATCTTCTTTCCTTACTTGTAGGGTTAGTTGGCCTCATGTCTTCTTGTAATAACATTGGAGAGATGTCTTCCAGAGTTCCCGAGGGGATGTCCGATTGGCTAGACTCCCTTGTTTTGTTGTGTGTTTCTGTTGTGGATGCTGAGTTTTGCACAGAGCTGAGGAAGCGCCATAGGATTTGTGGTAACAATGCCCGTGAAGAGGATTACGAGCTTATTGCTCCTGATTCTGATGAGATAGTTTGTTTTCTGACTTCCATTGAGAGGGAGCGTCCCTTCTTCTATGCCTATGAATACTTCTTCAGCCAGTTGAACGTTACTTTTCCTTTTACTGCTTTTGAGACCGACCTGTTGTGGTCGTGTAATATTGCCCCATCCCAGCTTACCCCAATTCCTGGGGTTTTATTAAAATTTTTCAACTTCTCTGCCGTGAATTAGATGTAACACCTTCCCAGACTCTCTTCCTTTATTTGTTTGTTTCCGCCAAGCCTGGCGGTTCTTCAAAAAAGAAAGGTTCCTGGGTTTCTTTCAGGTCCGCCCAGGGCCACAAAGTTTTTGCTATGTATGATGAGTCCTTTAAGGACTTCAAGAATTACTTCTTTAAGGTTCGTGCTGTCGAGGGGGCCTGCCCTTTTTTTCTTGATGAAAATGATGAGCCTTGTTTCCCTCTAAAGTGGCAGAGGGATGTGAGAGTGTCTCGCTATACCTGGGAAATGCTTGATGATGTTGAGCGTGCCTTTGTTGTTGTTCTTGAGGATCTGTGGGGGAAACCACCCCATCTTGATACAAAAAGGTTTTTAAATGACCCGTCCTTGGTTCGGACTGTTTTGGGTACTTGTCTGACTTGTCTCTTATACTTGTTTCTTAATTTTTTCTTCCTCTTGTTGTGACCGTAACTCTTTGCTGTGGCTAATTCTCTATTTGCAGAGATGTCAAAGAACAACGACTCCATGAAGGCTTTTAAAAAGGCGAAGAAGGTAACTACTGCTCTGAACATCTCGGCCAAAGTGGCCAGCGAGGGATCTTCTCAGGTCCCAGTGAAGCCTCCTGTGCCGAGTTCTCTCGGGCCGAGAAAAGCAATTCCTACTCCTCGGTTTTGTTAGGTCGATCCTCCACAGACTTCTGCCGTTGCTTCTGGTGTTCCTCCCTTAAAAAAGCAAAAAACATCCGAGCCCTTTAACCTGGATGCCCCGGATTTTGATGCTATTGAGTTTGTTGACCAGCAAATTGCCCCATATGGTGGCCTTTCCATGGACGATGTGTCCCTTCTTCAGCATCTGGATTTTATCACCAAAAGTAGTGTGAAAATGGCTCATATGGGTGCGGCTATTTTTTGAACAGTTCAGGGGATCCCGATTCATGCCACAAAATCCTTCATGGAGGAGGCCAAGTCAGAATTTGATCGGATCCAGGGTCTGAAGGATGAGTTAGAGGTGAAGTTGGCGAAGGTGGAGAAGGAGCTGGAGGGTAAGAAGGCCAGCTCTATTGCCCTGGCTGCTTCTTTGAAGTTGGCTGAGGACATGGCCCTGAAGCATAAGGATAGCTATGTCTCAGCTTATAGGGAATTAATGCATCTCCGGGATGATTTGGAAACTGCTTGGGTTAATTATGCCGAGCTTTAGGGTCATCTTGTGGGCAGCGTAACTGCTGCCTCCGAGAACCTGATGGAGCAATTCTGGATTGTTGCTCCTGATGCCGACTTAACTCTCGTCATCCTGGACAATGTTGTGAGGGATGGTAGGATTGTTCCTGATGACCAGGATGATGATGATGCTGACCCTCTCCCAGTGCCTTCTCTTAAAGTGTCGACCTCCTCAGTTCCTCCCGTTACGTCCGATCCGGATTGCCAGATTCTGAACCGGGATGATGGAACTGTAGATGCTGTGCCTATTTAGACTTGCCATCCTTCTCCCCGTACTGATGCTGTCGGGAAGGCTCCAGATCTTGGTTGACCTCCTTTTTTAAGTATTTGTGTAAATAGCCCGGTTTGTGGGCTTTGAACTCTTTTTTTTGTAAATGATGCTTTGTTTGACTGTTGATACTCCAGTTGCTATTTTTAGCTACTTTTATTTTGAAAAACAAAATGGTTTCTCTGGCTCTTGGGGTTGGCTTTCAAGCGACCTGTTGAGTCTTTATTTTATGATAACTGTGATATGCTTGCTTGCAGCCTGGGATTTTCAGAGTTGTTTTTTATCCATCCTCTTTTGATCGCTTTTGTGGCGAGGACAAGGTCTATCGGGTCGAATTATCTCTCCTCTGCTGGTTGATCTTCTCAATTGATCTTTTCGAGTAACCCCTTGGAATTACTTTTTTATAACTTTTTGTAGCTTCAATCCGATTTCTTCATGTCGGTCCCCGTTTCGTTACTAGGTGATCCTTTTTTCTTAGATCTTGTTCAGATCTTTTTTGAGGTTTTACCTTTTGTAACTTTATCTTTTTCAGGCCGACTTCGTCATACCGGACTTTGTCGAGTTTTTGATAATCCTCCTTTTTTTTGGACCGTGTTCAGGTCTCTTTCAGGGATTATTTTGTTTTGTAGGAGACCGACTTCGTTGGGTCGATTTCTTCTAAGTTGTTTTTTTGATCCTCTTTCTTGGACCTTTGTTAGGTCTCTTTCAGGGATTACTTTTACAATTTGTCTTGTAGGAGACCGACTTCGTTAGGTCGATCTCTTCTAAGTTGTTTTTGTGATCCTCTTTCTTGGACCTTCGTTAGGTCTCTTTCAGGGATTACTTTTTACAACTTGTCTTGTAGGGGATCGACTTCGTTAGGTCGGTCTCTTCTAAGTTGTTTTTGTAATCCTCTTTCTTGGACCTTTGTTAGGTCTCTTTCAGGGATTACTTTTTACAACTTGTCTTGTAGGAGATCGACTTCGTTAGGTCGATTTCTTCTAAGTTGTTTTTGTAATCTTCTTTATTGGACCTTTGTTAGGTCTCTTTCAGGGATTACTTTTACAACTTGTCTTTTGTAGAAGACCGACTTTGTTAGGTCGATCTCTTTTAAGTTATAGCAATTCCTCTTTAATAGGGTTGGCCAGACCTCTTTCCAGGGATTTGCTGATAACTTGGATTCACTTGGTCCGACTTTTTAGTGTCGGCCAGTCTTTTTAAGTTATTATATAGCAATCCATAAGACCTCGTCAGGTTCTTTTTGGGATCACTTTCAATAACTTCTTGTATTATTCTGTGTTCATCTTTTGCCAATTTGTAGATGGTGGTTTCTGTCCTGGTTTAATCGACCTTTAGATGAATCGCGTTTTCACCTTTGTCGGTCGATCATTCCTTTCGAGATCGTATAGTGAATCTGTTCTTCACTTTCTGTTCGATCTGTTGCTTTATAATCGGACGATGAATGCTTCAGATTAATGCGTCTTGGGAATTTGTAGAATATCTAAAATGTATTTTATTTAAAGAAAGTGCAAATATATACAGGCGGGAGTTTTTCATACCCTTAAGCCGGATTAAGTCTCAATCTTGACGCCTCATTAAAAACCTTTTCAGGAAAAAGAGTGCATCTTGTGATGAGACCTTTATCTAACTATAGTACCTTCCTAGGTTATAGGCGTGCCATGATCTGGAGATTTCTCGTCCCTCGAGTTCGGACAGTCTGTAGTAGCCCTTCCCAAGTACTTCTGTGACTCGGTAGGGTCCTTTCCAGTTGGCTGCCAACTTTCCTTCTCCGGGTCGAGTTGCTCCAATATCATTTCAGATTAAGATGAGATCATTCTCAGCGAAACCTCTTGGCACTACCTTTTGATTATATCTGGAAGCCATTCGCCGCTTTAGTGCTTCTTCTCTGATCCAAGCTCTTTCTTGGATTTCCAGAAGTAGGTCGAGCTCTTCTCTTTGAAGTTGAGAGTTGGTTTGTTCACTGTAGTGGACTACTTGGGGAGACCCTTCCTCAACTTCTATTGGAATCATTACCTCCACTCCGTATGTTAATCGAAATGGTGATTCGTTCGTAGTGGAATGTGGAGTTGTTTGATACGCCCATAGGACTTGTGGAAGTTCCTCGGCCCAAGCTCCCTTTGCTTCTTGTAGTCTCTGTTTCAGCCCGGCCAATATGACTTTGTTGGCTGCTTCAGCTTGTCCATTGGCTTGGGGATGTTTGACGGAGGTCAACTGGTGTTTTATGTTATGTCGGCTACTAGTTTTCTGAAGCCTGCATCTGTGAATTGGGTGCCATTATCCGTGGTGATGGAGTATGGAACTCCGAACCTTGTAATGATGTTCCTATATAGGAATTTCTGACTTCTTTGAGCAGTGGCATTGGCTAGGGATAATGGCAAATGGCCATTTCTGACTTCTTTGATGGCTGTCCATGCCTCATATTGGAGGTCGAACTCGGACAACTCGATTGCCCACTGTAGGATTCTTCCTGCTAGATCTGTTTTCTACAATATCCCTTTTATGGGCTGGTTGGTCCGAACTTTAATGGTGTGCGCTTGGAAGTATGGGCGAAGTCGTCGAGATGCGAGTATCAGAGTGTAGGCAAGCTTCTCTATTTTCTGGTAGTTCAGCTCTGACCCCTGTAGTGCTTTACTAATGAAGTAGACGGGATGTTGTCTCCCTTTATCTTCTCTAATTAGTGCTGAGGCTATTGTCCGACTTCCTACTGCGAGGTACAGTATGAGTGGTTCTCCCTCTCGTGGTCGAGATAGGATGGGGGGCTGTCCCAAGAATTCTTTAAAGTCTCAGAAGGCTTGTTCACATTCCGTTTTCCACTCGCATTTCTTTCCCTTCCTTAAGGTAGCCTAGAAGGGGAGGGATCTTATTGCTGACCTTGCTAGGAATCTGGACAAGGCCGCCAATCTCCCATTGAGTTGTTGTACCTCTTTGACGCAGATTGGGCTTTTCATGTTGAGTATGGCCTGGCATTTATCTGGATTTGCCTCGATTCCTTTTTGTGTGAGCATAAAGCCCAAAAATTTACCTGCTTCCACTGCGAAGGTGCATTTAGCCGGGTTGAGTCGCTTGTCGTGCTTCCGTATGGTGTCGAACACTTGAACCAAGTCAGTTAGTAATGTTTCTTCACTTTGTCTCTTTATCAACATGTCATCCACATAGACCTCCATGATTTTTCTGATGTGGTTTGAGAAGACTTTATTCATTAGCCTTTGATAAGTGGCTCCCGCGTTCTTAAGGCCGAAAGGCATTACGGTGTAGCAATAATTTGCTTTCGGTGTGAGAAACGAGGTTTTTTCTTGATCCGGTGGATACATTGGAATCTGGTTGTAGCCTGAGTATGCGTCCATGAACGAGAGATACTTATATCCTGATGAGGCATCTACTAGAGCATCGATGCTTGGGAGTGGATAAGGGTCTTTTGGGCAGGCTTTGCTGAGGTCGGTGTAGTCGGTGCACATTCGCCACTTCCCATTTGACTTTTTCACCAAGACGATGTTTGCTAGCCATAGTGGGTATTTAACTTCTCTTATGAACCCTGCCTTTAATAGTGCTTGTACTTGTTCTTCTACAGCCTGAGACCATTCTGGCCCGAGTTTTCTTCGTCTTTGTTGTACCGGCCGGGATCCCAGGTAGACTGCCAGCTTGTGGCTCATTAGTTCGGGATCTATGCCTGGCATGTCGGTAGCTTTCCATGCGAAGAGATCAACATTATCTTGTAGAAACCGTATTAGTGATTCTTTTGCGTCTCCTTTCAGGATCGTGCCAATATTAGTTGTTTTGGTCGAGGTATCTCCGATCTGGACTCTTTCTATTTCTCCTTCGGGTTGTGGGCGGAGTTCTTCTCGTCTCTGATCTCCGCCGAGTTCGATTGTGTGGAACTCTCCTCCTTCGCCTCAGAGGTTTAAACTTTCGTTATAGCAGCGTTGCGCCATCTTTTGATCTGCTTTTATTGTAGCTATCCCTTCTGCAGTTGGGAATTTCATACATAGATGTGGAGTTGAAACTAATGCTCCGAGTTGATTTAACGTTGTCCGACCTATTAAGGCATTGTAGGCTGAGCTTACGTCGACCACGATATAGTCTATCTTAAGTGTTTTGGATTGGTTCCCCTTTCCGAAGGTTGTATGTAACGATACGTATCCCAGTGGCTGTACTGGGTTATCCCCAAGTCCGAACAGGCTGTTCGGATATGCTCTTAGGCCTTTTTCTTCTAAGCCGAGCTTGTCGAAGGCAGTTTTGAATAAGATGTCGGCGGAGCTTCCTAGGTCAATTAATGTATGGTGGAGGTTGGCGTTTGCCAATATGATTGTGATGACCATGGGGACGTCGTGTCCTGAGATGATTCCGGATGCATCTTCTTTGGTAAACGTGATTGCTGGGATGTCTGGCACCTCTTTCTTGCCTTCGACATGGTATACTTCTTTGAGGTGTCGCTTGCGGGATGATTTGGAGATTCCTCCTCCAGCAAATCCACCGTGTATCACGTGGACATGTCTTTCCGGTGTGCGGGGTGATCGTTCAGATCGTCCGATTGGCCAGGAACCGATCTAGTTTTCCTTCCCTAACTAATTTCCCTATGATGTTTTTCAAGTCAAAGCATTCGTTGGTGGAATGTCCTCAGACTCGATGATACTCACAGTATTCGTTCCGATTTTCTCCTCCCCTTTTGCCTTTAAGTGGCTGAACTGGGGGTATTTTTTCCGTATGGCAGACTTCTTTGTAAATATCTACCAAGGATACCCTAAGAGGGGTGTAGTTATGATATTTTTTATTTTCTCTCCAGAGCGATCTTCTTTTTTCTTGGATTATTTATCTCGGTAGATAGAACCGAACCTCGAGGCTTCCCCAAGTCGAGAATTTTCCTCCATGTTGATGTACTTCTGCGCCCGTTCTTGTACTTCGTATAGGGATGCCGGGTACCTCTTTGATATAGATTGGCTAAATGGTCCTTCTCGTAGGCCATTTATGAGGCCCATGATGGCAGCTTCTGTTGGTAGACTTTGATGTCCATGCATGTTTTGTTGAATCTTTCCATGTAGTTACAGAGACTCTCCCAATCTCCTTGCTTGATCCCTAGTAGGCTGGGTGCGTGTTTGGCTTTGTCCTTTTGTATAGAAAATCGGGCCAGGAACTTTTTGGCCAGGTCGTCGAAACTCGAGATGGATTTTGGAGGTAGGTTGTCGAACCATCTAATGGCTATCTTGGTAAGAGTTGTTGGAAAGGCTTTGCAGCGAACTGCATCTGAGGCGTTAGTGAGGTACATTCTACTTCTGAAGTTGCTGAGATGGTGGTTGGGGTCCGAGGTGCCGTCATACAGAGTCATATCCAGAAGTTTGAAATCTTTTGGGATTTTGGTCTTCATAATTTCCCTGGTGAATGGATCTTGATCTTTGTGAGAGCTACCCTTTGCGGAGGGTCGAGTAGCTTTAGTTTTGAGATCAGTGATGAGCGGATAATTTATACGCTTTTTGGCATTGTTTTTAGTATGTTTTTAGTATGTTTTAGTTAGTTTTTATTATATTTTTATTAGTTTTTATTTAAAATTCACTTTTCTAGACTTTACTATGAGTTTGTGTGTTTTTCTGTGATTTCAGGTATTTTCTGGCTGAAATTGAGGGACCTGAGCAAAAATCTGATTCAGAGGCTGAAAAGGACTGCAGATGCTGTTGGGTTCTGACCTCCCTGCACTCGAAGTAGATTTTCTGGAGCTACAGAAGCCCAATTGGCACGCTATTAATTGCGTTGAAAAGTAGACATTCTGGGCTTTACAACAATATATAATAGTCCATACTTATGAACGTGTGCCTGACAACCACTTCCGTTCTACATGCAAACAAGGCTTGAATGTTTATCTCTTGGATTCCTTAATCAGAATCTTCGTAGTATAAGCTAGAATTGATGGCGGCATTCTTGAGAATCCGGAAAGTCTAAACCTTGTCTGTGGTATTCCGAGTAGGATTCAAGGATTGAATGACTGTGACGAGCTTCAAACTCGTGATTGTGCGGCGTTAGTGACATACGCAAAAGAATCACTGGATTCTATTCCGACGTGATCGAGAACCGACAGATGAATAGCCGTGCTGTGACAGAGCGCGTTGAACATTTTCACTAAGAGGACGGAACTGTAGCCATTGACAACGGTGATGCCCAACATACAGCTTGCCATGGAAAGGAGTAAGAAGGATTGGATGAAGATAGTAGGAAAGCAGAGAGACGGAAGGGACAAAGCATCTCCATACGCTTATCTGAAATTCTCATCAAC
>NC_029774.3:47877259-47878241 GCF_000817695.3 Arachis duranensis
AGTTGTGATAAAGAGTTGAGATTGCAATTGAGCGTACCATGTTGATGGCGCCATTGATGATCACAATTTCGTGCACCAAGTGTTTGGCGCCGTTGCCGGGGATTGTTCGAGTTTGGACAACTGACGGTTCATCTTGTTGCTTAGATTAGGTATTTTTCTTCAGAATTTTTAAGAATGAATTCTAGAATTTCAAGGTGATGTTCTTATCATCACCAAAGCTGATTGATTCTCATCAATTTAGCTCTTGAATGCAATGTCCTACTGAAGCTTGAATAGCCATGTCTAATTTCTTTAGACTAAAGCTTTAGACTAACATTGCATGATTCCTGGAATTTTCATTAAGAATTTTGAAACCTTTATTTTCTTCTCCATATAATTTTCAAAAAATCCAAAAAAACTATAAAATCTTAAAACCAAAAATATGTTTTGTTTCTTGTTGAGTCTAGTGTCTCATTTTAAGTTTGGTGTCAATTGCATGTTTCTGTTCTTCTTGCATTTTTCGAATTCATTCACGTGACTTCATTGATCTTCAAGTTATTCTTGATGATTTACTTGCTCTGATCTTTAAATTCTCTTGTCCTGAGTGTTTTGTTGTTCCTCATATGCATTCTCAATTTGTTAGTGTCAATAGTATACAAACTTCTAAGTTTGGTGTCTTGCATGCATTGTTTATTTGATCTTAGTTTCATTTTGACTATTCCTCATTATTAAAAATCCAAAAAATTTTTAATTTTTGTCTTTTCAAGTCAATAATACAGAGAATTGAAGATGCAGAACATACAGCAGAAAAATTATACAGAAAAAGCTAGGCGTTCGAAACGCCCAGTAAGGAAGGACAACTGGCGTTTAAACGCCAGCCAGGGCACCTGGCTGGGCGTTTAACACCCAAAACGGTAGCATTTTGGGCGTTAAACACCAGAATGGATACCATTCTGGGCGTTTAACGCCAGGATGGCACAAGAGGGAAGATTTTGTTTTTAAT
>NC_029774.3:47878806-47879443 GCF_000817695.3 Arachis duranensis
CAAACACAAGCAATACAGACAAGTAATACACAAATAAGGTACAAGTAGAGCAAGTAGCACGTAATCAGGTAACATAGCATATATGATATAGAAATCCAAAACAAATAGGCATACCCAAACAATTCAAACATATGCAAATGATGTATGCCTGCCCTATGGCTGATGATATCATCTGTCGGTTATATAGCAAACCCGACATGTCCTGGTAGCTAACCATTGGATAGAAACACCCCTTGCGGAGCAAGTAGGTTTGAGCTACAACCTCCTTGCTACTACCCGCTCAGCCCAGAGCCAGTGGAACAACCACTACTGTGGCTACTACCCAGGCGGGTGTTTAACAGCTCAACCTGGAGACAGTGGAACAACCACTACTGCGGCTACTACCCAGGCGTCACAATCTCTGACCTGGAGTAAGTGGGACGAACCACAACCCTTGCTACTGCCCAGATATCTTAAGCATTAACCCGGAGCAAGCGGGACGAACCACAACCCTTGCTACTACCCAGGTATCTTAAGCATTAACCTGGAGCAAGCGGGACGAACCACAACCCTTGCTACTACCCAGGTATCTTAAGCATTAACCCGGAGCAAGCGGGACGAACCACAACCCTTGCTACTACCCAGGTATCTTAAGCAT
>NC_029774.3:47879644-47879886 GCF_000817695.3 Arachis duranensis
TAGGCATATCATAATGATTTAATACATAAGGGGTGAGATCGGAGGCTTAGAAGTATGAAATTTGGCTTTTAATACTCAAAAATCAACTTTGGGATGAAAACAGGGCCACGCGTACGCGTACTCCACGCGCACACGTGGATAGCCACAAAACTCATCGACGCATACGTGCCATTCACGCGGACGCGCGGATTGAAAAATAGATAACGACGCGTACGCGTCAGCCACGCGTACGCGTGGGTAAA
>NC_029774.3:47880174-47880574 GCF_000817695.3 Arachis duranensis
TCATTTTAAATCGTTTTTCACCCGTTCTTCGAACGGCATGGACATCCCGGATCCAATTTCATTTCTAAACAGATTTGGCACGAAACAGAGATCCGTAGTCCAAGTTATGTCCCGTCAAAGTATGCCCAAAAATCATGTTTTTCATACAAAACCACAAAGTGCTATTTTCAAAACAAGTCATTTTCAACTCTTTTCAAAATCAATCAAGACATGCCAATTTCATCCCTTTTCTTTGAAATCAATCAAAATATATCACATTCAACATCAAGCTTCCTCAACTCACACATTGACACTTTACCACAATTCACAAAAATCACTATCCCATCATTTTAACCCACTTCACCCAAGTGGCTCAAACTCAAACACATTGACATATCATATACTCTTCCTCATGCCAATT
>NC_029774.3:47882464-47884093 GCF_000817695.3 Arachis duranensis
AAAATTCCATCCATCACTACGAGTACGCGAGCGTAGCCTGCCTTTATATCCAACACATAACAGTTCCAATGTCCTTTTACTCTGCGCGCTTCCACTACCGCGCTCTGATTTTTCTATCTCCAAGGGTCTCGGTCATTCGTTCAACACCGACCAACAGCCTCGTTCCTTACTTTTATCGTCTCATCAACCCACACCCTATTAAATCTCAAATCATGTCATCGATAATATTGCCATCTTCGTTAATCATAGCCATCATCCCACATCACTATAATCAATCAAAGCTTTCTTCGTTTTTAGAATTCAATGAGTTTGGACTAAGAAGCTGACTCTTAAGAGTCCGCTTTCTTTTACTAATCTATAAAAGCTTTCGAGACACATCTCTTTTGTTGAAGTTACTCAGATCAAAAATCATTTTCAAAAATATAACCAACACTCATTCAAATTCTTGGGAAAAAGAAATTCAACAGCACCTCCCCAAAAATTGGAGTTTACCACCCGTCACGGGTTCCCTTAAACCAATCTCAGTACCGCATCAGTATTGCAATTTAAAGGTTTCCAAACGATTCCTCTGAAACCATTCATTACAAATCTTGATCTAAATCCAAGGTCACCATGACCAAACATCATAGCACTCATCTCTCAAACACGACAACTTACACTCAATCATCATCTACATCCGACTATGAATCAATGATAATTTCCTCAAGTACCCAACCACAACTTAGCATGACTGGTATTTCAAATCAACGTTTCCAAATCCATCATTTAGGACTATTCCTTGTCTATTTAAATCAAAGGAACTAAAAGTCACGGGTTCAATCCGTTTCACCAAAAATCCAGAAATTAACCAACTATATAACAAACACAACACATCATTCTTAACAGAAAATCATTTACATCAGAGGCATTTATCCATTTGTATTAAGGCAATTCCTTACTCTGATCATCTGGTTTGCTTCTCAGTCTAATATTAAGCTCGACATTCCGAGTTTTTACTGTACAGCGGTATTATAAAATCACACACTACCATTTAAGCTCGATTATTGAAATTACCTCAATCTTACTGCCGCAATCGGCCCGCATCCTGACTCTCTCCTTGTTGGCAATTTCTTGATACATGCCCTGGTAACCCGCACTTGTAACATACGCCTAACCCCAATCGGCATGGCCTATTTGGGTGATGACTTCCACACCTCTGACAGCTCAAAACATTAGAAGCAGCCGCTGCCCGTTTTCCCTTACCATTCCTTTGGGACTCCTCACTCGTCGCAAAGTTATTCCGTCCTTGGGGAAAGTGTTGTATGTATCCTCTCTCCTTAAACTCTCGACCCCTTGGTGCGAATCCTTGGTTGTGCTCTCTATGACTTCCTTCCTTTGCAACCCTCCTTTTCACACACTCTTCAGTAATTCTGCTCTTATTCACTAACTCTGAAAAAGTTCGGATCTCCATTGGTCCCACTGAACTTAAGATGTCGCTCCGAAGCCCTCCTTCATACTTAATGCATTTCCATTCCTCGAAGTCTTCCGGAGCTCCATGACACATGCGGGAAAACCTGAATAGCTCCTCAAATTTGTCTGTATACTCAGATACGGACATAGCACCTTGCTTCAACTGTAGTAACTCCAATT
>NC_029774.3:47884140-47885183 GCF_000817695.3 Arachis duranensis
AGTGTCATCGGGCCCTGAGCTTCCCTTCTGCCATTGCCATTATTGTTTATCTGTTGTCCAAGAGCCTCCGCAGTGGCTTGCATAGCAGCAGCCATATTCTCCAACGCCGCCATAAGGTTTATCGGGTTATTCGAGTTGATTTCCGGTTCCTGTGTACTAGAACGATCTCTCTCACGTCCCCGACCGGGTCCACGAGGCGCCATCTGGTTCCTATACACACCAAACAATCGATATCAAGTTGATCAGTCTCAATATCGGAAGTATAGTGCTTTAAAGTACCAAAGGTACACTCATGGACTTCATGCTAGATGTATTAGTTAGATACCCTAACTAGCACAGGCACAAACTCAGAGTATGCATTGAAGCATAAGCAGTTCCATCCCTCAGGCTCACGAGGACGAACTGCTCTGATACCATAATGTAACACCCTAATATTCAAATCCTTATGCTCGAGTCATAAGTCAATGATATTACGGTGGTACGACTCTCATGTGGATTTTTAATATATAAACATAGGTAATTTCAAAAGGAGTATTAATCGAGGAGCCTGAAAAGAGTAGAAATAAAATCGCGAAGACGTATCACTCACGATTCGACAACGAAAAGATAAAACATGAAGCCGAAAGCGATATATGGACAAGGCATAACGGAGATTAAGAGATAGATAACAGATAGATATATATAACATAAGTAAATAGCCACTAGTCGCGACCCGCGAAGTTTAGGCCGGCTAGGGTACAGGATGAAAGTAGATGACAACAGTACATCCTAATCTCTCCCAAAGGAAACATAAGAGCCTCTATAGGCAAGTTCCAAAAGAGTTCAACACATAATATAATATCTTCAAAACAAAGGTGGAGAGATTCTAAGCAAAACACAAAGTAGAGAAAATAAAGATCTTCGCCGGCTCTTAGACGAACCACAGCTCACTTCTGAGCACCTGAACCTGTATCTGAAAAACAAGAGATATATACGGAATGAGAACCCCGGGCCCATGGGTTCACAGTACGGTAAAAGTGCCAAATAAATACAATGCACTGCAA
>NC_029774.3:47888260-47889831 GCF_000817695.3 Arachis duranensis
CAGCCCATGTGAAGTAGGGATAGAACCCACTTAGAATCCATGTTGGAGTATCCCTAAACACCCAAAATCACAAGATTTCAACACTAACTTTCTAAAAACGTGTAACAGTGGGGAATTTTGAAAACTGGGCAGAGATGAATGGAATACTCACCACAAAACTTAGATAGAATTGTATAGGATGAGAAGAGCGATGCGTGATCGCAAACGGCTCGTCAATCGGAGCTCCGTAGCTCAAGTTATGGTAGTTTGAAGATCAAAGAGAGTTAGGTTTTCTCTCTTCTCTTCTCTCTCCCAATTTCAGCGCCCAACACCCCTTCTTTAGGGCAAAATGAGCTGAAATACTCATAACTAATGTTTATATATGTTGGGTCTTGGGCCCACTTAGGCCTAGTTCACTTATTTTTGTCCGTTGGCCCAATTTTGGACCAAAACCTTTAAGATTAGCGCTCTAAATCGCACTTCAAATATTTCTACCTCCCCTAATTATAATCCCTCATTTCTTAATCTTATTTACTCATAATCAATTTTCTCAGCTGCAGTACCAGACAGGTCTCAGCCGGTACTACCGGTCAAAATTCCACTGCGCGGTGTTTTGTTGTTTCTCATATGCATTCTCAATTTGTTAGTGTCAATAGTATACAAACTTCTAAGTTTGGTGTTCTACATGCATTGTTTATTTTATTTTAGTTGCATTTTGATTATTCCTCATCATTAAAAATTCAAAAAAATTCTTAATTTGTGTCTTTTCAAGTCAATAATACAAAGAATTGAAGATTCAGAACATGCAGCAGAGAAATTACACAGAAAAAGCTGGGCGTTCAAAACGCCCAGTGAAGAAGGAAAACTGGCATTTAAACGCCAGCCAGGGTACCTGGCTAGGCGTTTAACGCCCAAAAGGGTAGTATTTTGGGCGTTAAACGCAAGAATGGATACCATTCTGGGCATTTAACGCCAGGATGGCACAAGAGGGAAGATTTTGTTTTTAATTCAAATTTTTTCAAGTTTTCATAATTTTTCAAAATCAAATCTTTTTCAAATCATATCTTTTCAATCATATCTTTTCAAAATCAATTTCTTTCCATTTTCAAAAATACTTGCTAAAAATTAATGATTTGATTCAACATTTCAAGTATGTTGCCTTTTCTGTTAAGAAAGGTTTAATGTTTGAATCATATCCGTTAAATTTCTTGTTAGCCAAGTCATTAATTTTAAAAATCAAATCTTTTTAAATTGTTTTTCAATCATATCTTTTTAATCACATCTTTTTTAAAATAGTTTTCAATCATATCTTTTTGATTTCTAATTTCAAAATCTTTTTCAAAATCACTCTATTTCTTTCCCAACTTCAATTTTTGAAAATCATCAATCAAATTTTCAAAATTTCTTTTAATTATTTTAAAATCTTTTACTTTAATTTCAAAAATTCTTTCCCTCTTCTCACATCCTTCTATTTATGGACTAACACTCCTCCTCAGTACACAATTCGAACCCTATCTCTCTTGATAAGTTCGAATTCTTCTTATTCTACCTCCTCCTTCTATTCTTCTTTTCCTCTGACATCTCAAGGAATC
>NC_029774.3:47890587-47890786 GCF_000817695.3 Arachis duranensis
AAGATACAAACAATTGATCAGAAAGTGTCCTTCTGACATGCTTTTTGAATGGAGCATCATAGGTATCTTCTATGATGGTCTATCTGAACTGTCCAAGATGTCATTAGACAGCTCTGCTGAAGGATCTCTTCATCTGAAGAAGACGCCTGCAGAAGCTCAAGAACTCATTGAAATGGTTGCAAATAACCAATTCATGTAT
>NC_029774.3:47890967-47905017 GCF_000817695.3 Arachis duranensis
TCATGACTAAAACAAGGTCCTCCATTAGAAACTTGGAGGCACAAGTGGGTCAGCTGAGTAAGAAAGTTACTGAACTCCCTCTTAGTACTCTTCCAAGCAATACAGAAGAGAATCCAAAAGGAGAGTGTAAGACCATCAATATGGCCGAATTTGGAGAGGAGAAAGAGGCAGTGAGCGCCACTGAGGAAGACCTCGATGGATGTCCACTGGCCTCCAATGAGTTCCCTAATGAGGAACCATGGGAATCTGAGGCTCACACTGAGACCATAGAGATTCCATTGGATTTACTTCTGCCATTCATGAGCTCTAATGAGTATTCATCCTCTGAAGAGGACGAATATGTCACTGAAGAGCAAGTTGCCAAGTACCTTGGAGCAATCATGAAGCTAAATGACAAGTTATTTGGTAATGAGACTTGGGAGGATGAACCCCCTTTGCTCACCAAAGAACTGGATGACTTGACTAGGCAGAGATTACCTCAAAAGAGATAGGACCCTGGGAAGTTCTCAATACCTTGTACATTAGGCACCGTGACCTTCGAGAAGGCTCGGTGTGACCTAGGGTCAAGCATAAACCTCATGCCTCTCTCTGTAATGGAGAAGCTAGGGATCTTTGAGGTACAAGCTGCAAGAATCTCACTAGAGATGGCAGACAATTCAAGAAAACAAGCTTATGGACTTGTAGAGGATGTCCTGGTAAAAATTGAAGACCATTACATCCCTGCTGATTTTATAGTCCTAGAGACTGGGAAGTGCATGGATGAATCCATCATCCTTGGCAGACCCTTCCTAGCCACAGCAGAGGCTATGATTGATATTGACAGAGGAGAATTGATCATTCAAGTGAATGAAGAATCCCTTGTGTTTAAGGCTCAAGGATATCCCTCTCTAACCTTGGAGAGGAAGCATGAAGAGCTTCTCTCAAAACAGAGTCAAACAGAGCCCCCACAGTCAAACTCTAAGTTTGGTGTTGGGAGGCCATAACCAAATTCTAAATTTGGTGTTGAAACCCCACATTCAAACTCTAAGTTTGGTGTTGGGAGGTTCCAACATTGCTCTGAGTACCTGTGAGGCTCCATGAGAGCCCACTGTCAAGCTACTGACATTAAAGAAGCGCTTGTTGGGAGGCAAGCCAATGTTATATTTATCTATTTTCCTTTTGTTATTTTATGTTTTCTGTAGGTTGATGATCATGTGAAGTCACAAAATCAATTGAAGAAAAGCAAACATAGAATGAAAAACAGAAAGATAAATAGCACACCCTGGAGGAAAACTTGCTGGCGTTTAAACGCCAGTGAAGACAACAAAATGGGCATTTAACGCCCAGTCTGGTACCATTCTGGGCGTTTAACGCCAGAAAGGGGCACCAGACTGGCGTTTAACGCCAGGAATGGGCAAGAAGCTGGCGTTAAACGCTAGAAAGGGGCAGCAGCTAGGCGTTTAATGCCAGGATTGGCAGAAAGGGCATTTTTGCACGCCACTTGGTGCAGGGATGAGCTATCCTTGACACCTCAGGATTTGTGGACCCCACAGGATCCCCACCACCCTCTCTCTTCTTCACCTATTCACCAATCACCTCGATACCTCTTCCCCAAAAAAACCCCTCACCTATCAAATCCCCCCATTCTCTTCACCACTCACATCCATCCTTCATGAAACCCCACCTACCTCGCCATCCAAATTCAAACCACTTTCCCTCCCAAACCCACCCATAATGGCTGAACCCTACCCCTCTCTCCACCCCTATATAAACCCTTCTTCACTCCTTCATTTTCACACAACCTAAACACTACTTCTCCCCTTTGGCCGAAACACAAAGCCCCCCATCCATCTCCTATCTTTCTTCTTCTTCTACTCCCTTCTTTCTTCTTTTGCTCGAGGACGAGCAAACCTTCTACGTTTGGTGTGGTAAAAGCGTTGCTTTTTGTTTTTCCATAACCATTTATGGCACCTAAGGCCGGAGAAACCTCTAGAAAGAGGAAAGGGAAGGCAAAAGCTTCCACCTCCGAGTCATGGGAGATGGAGAGATTCATCTCAAGGGTGCATCAAGACCACTTCTATGAAGTTGTGGCCAAGAAGAAGGTGACCCCCGAGGTCCCTTTCAAACTCAAAAAGGGTCAACTTTGATCAAAGGTTGGACCAAGTACTCAGGGATACCACTAAGAAGAGGATGGAGCAAACAAGAGATCCCATTCATGGACATGAGGAAATTCCTCATCATGAAATCCCTGAGATGCCTCAAGGGATGCACTTTCCTCCACAAAACTATTGGGAGCAAATCAACACCTCCCTAGGAGAATTGAGTTCCAACATGGGACAACTAAGGGTGGAGCACCAAGAACATTCCATACTCCTTCATAAAATTAGAGAAGATCAAAGAATCATGAGAGAGGAGCAACAAAGGCAAGGAAGAGACATTGAGGAGCTCAAGCACTCCATAAGATCTTCAAGAGGAAGAACAAGCCGCCATCACTAAGGTGGACCCGTTCTTTAATCTCCTTGTTCTTTATTTTTCTGTTTTTCGAATTTTAATGCTTATGTTTATCTATGTTTGTGTCTTATTACATGATCATTAGTGTCTTCGTGTCTATGCCTTAAAGTTATGAATGTCCTATGAATCCATCACCTTTCTTAAATGAAAAAATGTTTTTATTACAAAAGAACAAGAAGTACATGATTTCGAATTCATCCTTAAAACTAGCTTAATTATTTTGATGTGGTGACAATACTTTTTGTTTTCTGAATGTATGCTTGAACAGCGCATATGTCTTTTGAATTTGTTGTTCAAGAATGTTAAAATTGTTGGCTCTTGAAAGAATGATGAAATAGGAGAAATGTTACTGAGGATCTGAAAAATCATAAAAATGATTCTTGAAGCAAGAAAAAGCAGTGAATTAAAAAAAAAAGAAGAAGCAGAAAAAGCCAATAGCCCTTTAAACCAAAAGGCAAGGGTAATAAAAAGGATCCAAGGCTTTGAGCATCAGTGGATAGGAGGGCCCAAGGAATAACATCCTGTCCTAAGCGGCTAAACCAAGCTGTCCCTAACCATGTGCTTGTGGCGTGAAGGTGTCAAGTGAAAACTTGAGACTGAGCGGTTAAAGTCGTGATCCAAAGCAAAAAAAAAAAGAGTGTGCTTAAGAACCCTGGACATCTCTAATTGGGGACTCTAGCAAAGCTGAGTCACAATCTGAAAAGGTTCACCCAGTTATGTGTCTGTGGCATGGATGTATCCGGTGGTAATACTGAAAAACAGAGTGCTTTGGGGCACGGCCAAGACTCATAAAGTAGTTGTGTTCAAGAATCAACATACTTAACTAGGAGAATCAATAACAATATCTGAATTCTGAGTTCCTATAGAAGCCAATCATTCTGAACTTCAAAGGATAAAGTGAGATGCCAAAACTGTTCAGAAGCAAAAAGTTACTAGTAATTTAAGTTTGGTGTTGTGATGAGCGGATAATTTATATGCTTTTTGGCATTGTTTTTAGTATGTTTTTAGTATGTTTTAGTTAGTTTTTATTATATTTTTATTAGTTTTTATTTAAAATTCACTTTTCTCGACTTTACTATGAGTTTGTGTATTTTTCTGTGATTTCAGGTATTTTCTGGCTGAAATTGAGGGACCTGAGCAAAAATCTTATTCAGAGGCTGAAAAGGACTGCAGATGCTGTTGGATTCTGACCTCCCTGCACTCGAAGTGGATTTTCTGGAGCTACCGAAGCCCAATTGGCGCGCTCTCAACGGCATTGGAAAGTAGACATCCTGGGCTTTCCAGAAATGTATAATAATCCATACTTTGCCCGAAATTTGATGGCCCAAACCGGCGTTCCAAATCAGCTCAAGACTGCCCAGCGTTAAACGCCGGAACTGGCATAGAAGTGGGAGTTAAACGCCCAAACTGGCACAAAAGCTGGCGTTTAACTCTAAGAAAAGTATCTACACATAGAAGTTTTAATGCTCAGCCCAAGCACACACCAAGTGGGCCCGGAAGTGGATTTTTACGTCATTTACTCATATGTGTAAACCCTAAGCTACTAGTTCTCTATAAATAGGACCTTTTGCTATTGTATTTTTATCTTTGGACGTCTAGTACTTAGATCATCTTGGTTCTTCTGGTTCCCTCTCTGGGGCCAAAGCCAATGATCACCATTATCACTTATGTATTTTCAACGGTGGAGTTTCTACACACCATAGATTAAGGTGTGGAGCTCTACTATACCTCGAGTATTAATGCAATTACTGTTGTTCTTCTATTCAATTCAGCTTATTCTTGTTCTAAGATATTCATTCGCAGCCAAGAACTTGATGAATGTGATGATTATGTGACGTTCATCATCATTCTCACTTATGAACGCGTGCCTGACAACCACTTCCATTCTACATGCAAACAAGGCTTGAATGTTTATCTCTTAGATTCCTTAATCAGAATCTTCGTGGTATAAGCTAGAATTGATGGCGGCATTCTTGAGAATCCAGAAAGTCTAAACCTTGTCTGTGGTATTTCGAGTAGGATTCAAGGATTGAATGACTGTGACGAGCTTCAAACTCGTGATTGTGGGGCGTTAGTGACAGACGCAAAAGAATCACTGGATTCTATTCCGACATGATCGAGAACCGACAGATGAATAGCCGTGCTGTGACAGAGCACGTTGAAATTTTTACTGAAAGGACGGGACTGTAGCCATTGACAACAGTGATGCCTAACATACAGCTTGCCATGGAAAGGAGTAAGAAGGATTGGATGAAGACAATAGGAAAGTAGAGAGACGGAAGGGACAAAGCATCTCCATACGCTTATCTGAAATTCTCATCAATGAATTACATAAGTATATCTATCTTTATGTTTTATTCATCTTTTAATTATTAATCCTCCATAACCATTTGAATCTGTCTGACTGAGATTTACGAGATGACCATAGCTTGCTTCATACCAACAATCTCCGTGGGATCGACCCTTACTTGCGTAAGGTTTATTACTTGGACAACCCAGTGCACTTGCTGGTTAGTTGTGCGAAGTTGTGATAAAGAGATGAGATTGCAATTGAGTGTACCATGTTGATGGCGCGATTGATGATCACAATTTCGTGCACCAATCAGCTTCGAGTTTCATAAGCTTATCTTCTAATTCTCAGCGCCGCCTTATCTCCCGATGTATATCCTCTTCTTTTTCACGTTGATGTTGGGCTTCTTTTTCAAGTTGCTTTAATCTATTTTGAAGTGCTTCTATCACCCCTAGATTCGATGAATTTTTGTCTCCATTAGATTCCGGGGTATCTTTAAGTGTAGCATACGTGTTCTTGTGCGGCGTCCTATCTTCCAAACCTGAGTCGTGGTCGTTGTCATGGTTTCTGCCATGGTGTTGGGATGACTTCCAGGTCCCCAGCAACGGCGCCAATGTTCCGAGGGTTACCTGAAATTGTAGGTTGATCTCGGTCGAGATCTTCTGTGTTGGTCGGAGCCGATGTGTCCGGCAGGTGTATATCGGCCGGAGCTGGTGTGTCTGACTCGTGGAATTGAAAGTGCTACTGATCCTTCGTCCCCGGAGGGTGGGGGGTACCTGCAAGGGACTCCGATGCTTAAGTTAGCAAGGGTATTAAGCAGGTATTGAGTAGGATCAGAATATGAGTTATACATGGGTGCTCCAGTGTATTTATAATGGTGAGATGTGGCCTCCTGTGGATAAGATAAGTTAGTTATCTTATCTTATCTTTATCTTATCTTCAAGTGAGGTCATCTTATCATCAAGGGAACCGCCCTTCTCTTGTAGGCTTGGGATGCCTTAGGATCTGGGGCGTGTTCCTCTATTTGGGCCCTTTGTTTGGGCTTTCTCGTGACTTGGTCGAGCTCTTTGAGAAGAGGTCAGATTGTCCTGACCTGAAGAGGCCGGTCGCTTTGTCTGTAGAACATCCCGGGTCGGACAACTCGACCCAGGATATGAACACCTCCCGTTTTAACCTCTTTGCCTCCTTTTCCTCTGTGGGGAGTGTTTCTGTTTTGAGGTAATTAATTATGGGAGTCATCCATCCTTGATCCTGACCTGTTATGGCTAGAACTTTTTCTTTTTCCGAGATTGATGAGTTTTGCAGAATTTCTTAGATGAGGATTCTATTGTTGCTCCCTGGTTTGGTGCTGGCTAGTTTTGAGAGTGCATCAGCTCGGGCATTCTGTTCTCGGGGTATGTGTTGGACCTCATATTCTCTGAGTTGTGCGAGTTGTTCCTTGGTTTTGTCCAAGTACTTTTTCAGGGTGGGATCTTTGGTTTGGTAGCTCCCTGCTATTTGTGAAGTGACTACTTGTGAGTCACTAAAGATGATAAGCTTTTGAGCTCCAACCTCCCTAGCCAGCTTGAAGCTAGCTAGTAGTGCCTCATATTCTGCTTGGTTGTTTGAGGCAAGGAACCCAAATTTGAGGGAGAGTTCGATTTAGGTTCCTTGGTCGCTTTCAATTATCACACTCGCGCCGCTTCCAGTTTTATTTGAGAAATCTTCCACGTAGAGATTCCATTCTGTGGAAATTTCCGATGTGTCTATAAATTTTGCAATGAAGTCAGCCAGGAATTGTGATTTGATGGCTGTCCGAGCTTCGCATTGAAGGTCGAATTCGGACAAATGGACTGCCCATTGCAAGATTCTGTCTGCTAGGTCTGTTTTCTACAAAATTCCTTTTATGGGCTGGTTGGTCCGAACCCTAATGGTGTGAGCTTGGAAGTATGGACGAAGTCGTCAAGATGTTAGTATGATAGCGTAGGCAAATTTTTCTATTTTTTGGTAGTTCAGCTCGGATCCTTATAATGCTTTACTGATGAAGTATACGGGTTGTTGCCCACTGTCGTCTTCTTGAACTAGTGCTAAGGCTACTGCCCGACTTCCTACCGCGAGGTATAATATGAGTGGTTCTCCTTCCCGTGGCCGAGTTAGGATAAGTGGTTGTCCTAGGAATCTTTTGAAATCTTGGAAGGCTTGTTCGCACTCTGTTGTCCATTCAAACTTCTTTCCCTTCCTTAGAGTGGCGTAGAAGGGAAGAGATCTTATTGCCGATCTGGCTAGAAATCTGGACAAGGCTGCCAACCTCCCGTTGAGTTGTTGTACCTCTTTGACACAAGTCGGACTCTTCATGTCGAGTATGGCCCGGAATTTATCCGAATTTGCCTCGATTCCTCTTTGTGTGAGCATAAAACCCAAGAATTTGCCAGCTTCTACTGCGAAGGTGCATTTTGCAGGATTAAGTCGCATGCCATGCCGTCTTTTAGTGTCGAATACTTGGGTCAGGTTGGACAATAGCATCTCTTCACTTTGTGTCTTTATTAACATGTCATCCACATAGACTTCCATGATTTTTCAGATGTAATCCGTAAAGACCTTATTCATTAATCTCTAATAAGTAACTCCCGCATTTTTAAGACCAAAAGGCATGACGATGTAGCAGTAGTTTGCTTTTGGAGTTAAGAAGGAAGTTTTTTCTTGATCGGGTGGATACATTGGGATTTGATTGTATCCCGAATATGCGTCCATAAACAAGAGGTATTTATATCCGAAGGAGGCATCTACCAGAGCATCGATACTTGGGAGTGGATAAGGATCTTTTGGGCATGCTTTGTTGAGATCAGTGTAGTCGGTGCACATTCGCCACTTCCCATTTGATTTTTTCACCAAGACGACGTTAGCCAGCCATAGTGGGTATTTGACTTCTCTTATGAATCCTGCCTCCAGTAGAGCTTGTACCTGCTCTTCCACAGCTTCGGATTGTTCTGGTCCGAGCTTTCTTCATCTCTGTTGTACTGGTTGAGATCCTGGGTAGACTTCCAACTTGTGGCACATTAATTTGGGGTCTATGCCTGGCATGTCTGCAGCCTTCCATGCAAAGAGGTCGATGTTATCTCGTAAGAACTGTACGAGTGATTCTTTATGTCTCCTTTTAGGATCGTACCAATATTGGTTGTTTTGTCCAGGATGTCTCTGATATGGACTTTCTCTACTTCACCTTCGGGTTGTGGGCGGAGTTCTTCTTGCCTCTGAACTCCACCGAGTTCGATTGTATAGAATTCTTCTCCTCTGCCTCTGAGATTTAGACTTTTGTTGTAACAGCGGTGCGCCGTCTTCTGGTCTGCTTTTATTGTAGCTATCCCTTCTGCAGTTGGGAATTTCATGCATAGATGTGGAGTCAAGACTATTGTGCCGAGCTGATTCAATATTGTCCGACCTATTAAGGCGTTATAGGCTGAACTCACGTCGACCACGATGTAGTCTATCTTGAGTGTTCTTGATTGGTTTCCTTTTCCAAAGGTTGTATGTAGTGAGATGTATCCAAGTGGTTGAACCGGGGTGTCTCCCAATCCGAACAGGCTGTTCGGATATGTCTAAGTTCTTTTTCTTCCAGGTCAAGCTTGTCGAAGGCGTTTTGAACAAGATGTCGGCGGAGCTCCCTTGGTCTATCAGTGTGCGGTGGAGATTTGTGTTTTCCAGTATAATAGTGATGACCGTGGGATCGTCGTGTCCTGAGATGATACCAGATGCGTCTTCTTTGCTGAAAGTAATTGCGGGGATGTCGGGTGCTTCCTCCTTCCCCTCAACATGATATACTTCTTTAAGATATCTTTTGCGAGATGATTTGGAGATTTCTCCTCCCGCAAATCCGCCGTGTATCAGGTGGACATGTCTTTCTGGTGTACGAGGTGATCGCGCTCGGTTCGTCCAACATCTTCGTCCCTTCTTCTTTTTCTTTGCTCATCGTCCCGGGTGGCCAGGTACCGATCTAATTTCCCTTCTCTTACTAGTTTTTCTATGACATTCTTTAAGTCAAAACATTCATTGGTGGAATGCCCGTGGATTCGATGGTATTCACAATATTCGATCCCATTTCCTCCTCCTTTTTTGCCTTTGAGTGGTCGAGCTGGGTGTATTTTTTCAGTGTGGCAAACTTCTCTGTAGACATCCACAAGGGACACCCGAAGAGGGGTGTAATTGTAGTATTTTTTATTTTTCCCCATGTCGATCTTTCTTCTTTTTGGACTCTTTATCCTTATCCCGGGAGGGATAGGTGAATCTGGATTTTGAGGTCTCTCCTAGTCGAGAGTTTTTCTCCATGTTGATGTACTTCTCTGCTCGTTCTTGCACTTCGTTCAGAGATGTGGGGTGTTTTTTTTTATATAGATTGGCTAAAACGTCCCTCCCGTAAGCCATTGATGAGGCCCATAATGGCAGCCTCTGTTGGTAGGCTTTGTATGTCCTGGCATGTTTTGTTGAATCTTTCCATGTAGTTGCGAAGACTTTCCCGATCTCCTTGCTTGATTCCTAATAGACTTGGGGCGTGCTTAGCCTTATCTTTTTGGATGGAGAATCTGGCCAGAAACTTCTTGCCTAAGTCATCAAAGCTTGAGATGGACCTAAGAGGTAGATTGTCGAACCATCTAATTGTTGTCTTTGTTAAAGTACTTGGAAAGGCTTTGCAGCGAACTGCATCTGAGGCGTCGGTGAGGTACATTCTACTTCTGAAATTGCTGAGATGATGGCCGGGATCTGTAGTGCCATCGTACAAAGTCATATTTGGGAGTTTAAAGTCTTTTGCGATTTTGGTCCTCATGATCTCCTTGGTAAATAGATCTTGGTCCTTGCGGGAGCTATCCTCATAAGAGGATCGATTAGCTTTGGCCTTGAGATCGGCTTCGAGTTTTAGGAGTTTGTCCTCCAATTCCCAGCATCGCCTTATTTTCCTTTGTAGGTCTTTCTCAGCCTCTCGTTGATGTAGGGCTTCTTCTTCAAGTTATTTTAAACGGTCTTGAAGTGCCTCCATGGCTCCCGCATTTGGAGAAGTCTTTTCGTTGTTAAGTTGAGGAGTATCCTTTGGTGTAGTGTCTGCGTTTTTGTGCGGCGTTCTATCTTTTAGACCTGAATCATGGTCGTCCGCCATGATGATGGGATGACTTCCAGGTTCCCTGGCAACGGCGCCAATGTTTCGAGTGTTACTTGAAACTGGAGGTCGATCTCGGACGGGATCTTCTGTACAGGCTGGAGCTGCTATGTCCGACTTGTTGGACTTAGTGGTGGTGCTGATCCTTCGTCACCGGAGGGTGGTGGTACCTGCAAGGGACTCCGATGCTTAAGTTAGCAAGGGTATTAAGCAGGTTTTTAGTAGAATCAGAGTATGAGTTATACCTGGGTGCTCCAATGAATTTATAGAGGTGTGGAGTGACCTTTTTAGATAAGATAAGTTAGTTATCTTATTTTATCTTATCTTATCTTTGGATGAGGTCAGCTTATCTTCAAGGGAACCGCCCTTATCTCTATAGGCTTGGGCTGCCTTTAGATTTGGGTCGTGTTCCTCTATTCGGGCCCTTTATTTGGACTTTCTTAGTAATTTGGCCGAGCTCTTTGAGAAGAGGTCGGATGGTCTGACCTGAAGAGATCGGTCGCCTTGTCGCTAAACATCTCGGATCGGATAGCTCGATCCAGGGTATGAACACATTGTAATAGATACTTTTGTTGGTTTGTTTTTCGATCAGCGAAATAGTTAATCCAGAATGTTCAAATAATATAACATAATATGAATAGTTTATTATAATAATTATTGAGGCTTTTTTATAAGCCTTCCTTTCATAAGTTTTTTAATGCGTTATTTAATACAAAAAGTTTGAAAATTTTCCTCTAATAATTTTAACAAGTATTCTAAACTACAGTTTGTTAATAAAAACACGGATGAATCAACAACAAATCATTGAGAACTGGCCGTGCCAACTTAGTGTTACATATAATAGGATTTTTTTTTTCCAAAAAAGTAATAACCAAAAGTTTTAAAATCATATTATAATAAAAATAATAATATTGTCATTAAATTACTCTAATTACTAATTTATTGGTCTAACTAGTTTAACGTAGTTCAACAAAAATAACTATTTTATTATAAAATAATAAATAAAATATAAATATACACATAATTTATGCACAATTTTAACAAAATTGTGAGCACAAAAATTAACAAATATTAATGAGGATAAACACAAAGCAGATCATAATAAGCAAATAATAGTATCAAATTCATAAAAAATGAATGATTTATAAATTACTTAGTGTTCCGGGGCTTACCTAGAACCGGACGGTGGTTGGACTTGTTTGAGGCCCAAGCGCTGGAGGAGTGTGGTCTCCGACTTGGTTTACGTCTGGGAGCTGCCTCCGAGTTGTGTGTTCCAAGAGATGGGGGGTGGTACCTGCAAAGACACTCCACTTTATCTAGGGATTGTTGGGATATGCCTTCTAGAAGTTGGTTGAGAGATTTTAGGGGCAGTTACTTATTTGAATAAGTGTTATCTGCCAGCTATCTCTTGAGCCCGACTTCTTTGGAAAGAAGTCTGTGTTGAGTCCGACCTCTTTTGAAGAGGTCGGTGAATAACGAAGGCCAATCTTTGGATTGGGCCTTTTGGTGTATTTGGACCTGGGCCATACCGTTGGGTCAGGGTAGGAACAGTGCCCCTACTCGAGTCCAATCTCTTTTGCTTATGAGTTGGATTCGAGTATTGAACTTGGTCTGTAGCTGACGTGACTTTTAAAACTGGCGTGATTTTAAATTTCTTAACCGCCAAGTCTAATCAAACGTCGCGTCTGTTGGGGTTTTCGCATTTACATGTGGGAGCAGTTACATTGGTAACAGCGCGTTTCTTTAATGATCGCGTCAATTTACCCTTATGCCCCTGGCGTGCTATAAATACTTTTCCCTCTTTAAACGACTTGTTTTTGGCCAAGTCTTTTTTCTAAGACTGATTGGTACAACTCGTTCTTTCCGAGTTATTTAAGGCTTGTAGGCTTTGTATGACTGGTTTTAGCACATCGTGCTTAACCAGAAAACATTTCTTATCCTAATTTTGTACAACTCGTTCAGTTCGAGCTGTTTTGAGGATGCATGACTTGTTTTAATACAAATCACCTTTCTGAAACTTATTCTGATTTCTTACGACTTGTTTTGATACAAATCGTTTATTTCAAAACTCGTAATTATTTTTTTAGTATAACCTCATCTAGCTCGTTCAATGCGAGTAGTTTTAAGGTCTTACGATTTGTTCCATTTCAAATCGTTTAATTAAAACGTGGCTATTTCTTGATCTAATTTCATCAACTCATTTAAATTCGAGCTGTTTTTTAGGACTTCACAACTTGTTTCAAGTACAAATTGTTTATTTTGAGTCCTTTTAAACTATCAGATCATCTTTATAACCATCGGGCTTCGTTGCTTTATCCATTATGCCCCTACTCGAGGTTGAGCTTTATGAAGTCGGACTCGAGCTATCAAGCAAAAAGGATTTTCGAATGAAGCCTTTTTTTGTTGAACTCATTCATTCTGAGTTTTCTAGATGACTTGTTTTTTATACAAGTCACTTTTTTGAAGCACAACTCGTTATATATCAAGTTGTTTTGCGCAATTTAAATTACTTAGATCATATGGTTATTTTTTACTCGATTTTGTTCAACTCATGGGCTTGAGTTGTTTTAAATCATCAAGCCGTATTATAACCATTGGACACCAATTTATACCTCGTCGCTTTATCCGAGCGACCATTGAAAAGGCTAGCTCGTGATTTTTGCGCTTTGTCGAGCATAAATTGGCGCCTTAGGTGAAGGGATTATATGCTTATTCCCTCCCCTTTCTAGTTTTTACAAGGTTGTCGTCCTTGTGTATGATACAACTTGTTTTATCCAAGTTGTTTTGGAGGATAGTTTTTACGTTTCGATTTTGTTCAAAAACGTTTACAATCCTTCCTTTTTAACTCGTTTCTATACGAGTCGTTTGGTTGAAATGATTCATTTTCATACAAATCACTTTTAAAGCTTTGCTTTTAGATAGACACGACTTGTGCTTAACACAATTTCGTTGTTAGATAGACACGACTTGTGTTTAACACAATTTCGTTGAAAATATGGTTGACTGGCATAACTCGTTTAATCCAAGTTATCCTTATGTTGTTGTGAGTGCTAGAACAAGTTTTCTTGGAACAACTTGTTTTTGTGAAAGTGTTCCATTTTATACGACTAGGTCGTTTATTTTTAGAACTTGTAGAGATGAGATTGTGGGCTTGAGATTTTGTACGATCCATTTGTTATTCGTGTGGATCGAGTTGTTAGATCGTATTTATGCCTCGAGGGGCATATTTAGTCAAGTTACTTTTGCGACTTGTTCTAAACACGACTTTTTCAACCCGTTTGGCCCGAGCTGTTTCGAGGTGTTTTCTTTCCAATTCGCATATGTAACTTCTTTCCATCAATTGGTTCCTTGTCGCTTCATCCAGGCAATTTCTATATGATCGGCCCGTGATTTTCGTGGTTTATCGAGCTTCAATTGGTGTGTGTTAATTGTAGAAAATCAATTTTCATAAGGAATTGTTTTATCTCCTTATGTTGGAGGTGTGTTGTGACCTGGGTAGTTTTTCACCCTCGAAGTTAGACACTTTGTAGTAGCCCTTTTCTAAGATTTCAGTAATCTTAGAAAAAACCTTTTTGATCTTTGTTTTGAAAAACCTTTTTCTTGGCTGACTGTTCCTTTCTTTAAGTTAAGTTTTCCTTAACAACTCGGGACAGCCTTTTGCCTTAGTGCTTTCAATAGGTTTCCTGATCTCTTTTTGGTATTCCTTATACTCAATTTTTGATTTATTGAGCTCTTTAGGTTATTTTTGCGATGCGATTCCTTTTTTCTCGGTTTTTCCGACTTGTAAGTCAGATAATTTCCGAGTTTATTACGATCGACTTTTATAACCTCTTTACACCGACTTGTACCTCGTCGTTTTATCCTGACGACCATCTAGGTCGGTTCATGGGATTTTCACGCTTTGTCGAGCTTAAGTCGGCGCGTTTCATAGAAAGAAAGAAAAACGAGAAGGAATTTATAAGAGATAAAAGATATTTATTTATTTGCGAAGGTACTTTTACTGCTACTAAGGGTTTTTCACTATCTATGATCCCTTAGTCTCTACTATGATGCCTCGTTAAAAACCCTTCTTCAGAAAAAATCCTTTAATTTTTGGAAAAAAAATCATGAAGTTGGAAAAAGAGTACATCAGGGAGTAGAGTTCG
>NC_029774.3:47905384-47950271 GCF_000817695.3 Arachis duranensis
GTAGCCATCCTTTGTCTCAAGAGCTCTTTCCTTATCTGAGTTTGCTCTCAGGTTTCTGGAAGGGGGTCACGTTCTTCTTTCCTCTTGGCTTGAGGAGGCATTCTTATAAATCGCCGTCCTTTCTCAATTTGTTTTAAACAAATTGTTGTGACGCCGGGTTTACATCCTCTTCGTGTTGATGTTTGATTATGATCACGTTGTCCTTAAGTTATTTGTGCAATTCGTTTTAGGCTTTGCCCCTTGCCAGTTTGATTTAGTACAAGTGGCTTAATGAGGTCGGACCACGATTTGCATTTATAACTTCTTACGCCACTTTGGATCTCATCACTTCAAGTCAGAAAAAGTGTGCATTAAGGAGTAAGGTGCGCTTTCTAGTTGTAGTATTCCTTTTGTTGTAAACATGGCACAATCTAGGTAGATTGTTTTCGAGTAAGTTGAGTATGTTGTAGTAGTTCTTTTTCAAGTCTTAAGTGACTTTGTTGGATCTTTTCATTTTGGTGTTGGCTTTTCTTCGTCCGCTTTTGGCCCGATGTCATTTTGGATCAAGACGAGGTTGTCAGTTGAGAAATTTCTTCGTATGACCTTCTCATGGCCATTTATGCTTGGGATCTGGTTCTCGAAGTTGTACCTCAAGAAAGAAGTCGGACTTTTCTTTGTAAGCTCTTAAAGGAAGTCGGATTTTTATTTGTAGACTTGAATCCTCAGAGGAGGTCAAATTATCTTCATAAGCTTGGATCTTTAGAAGAGATCGGATTTTTCTTTCTAAGCTTGGAAAGAGGTCAGACTTTCTTTCTAAGCTTGGAGGTTTTCGACCTCATTGTAGACCCTGATCTTTAAAAGAAGTCGGAATCTCTTTCTGATATTCTTCGAGGTTTTTGACCTCATTGTAGAGTTGATCGTGAAAGAGGTCGGATTTTTTACAGACTCCAAAACGAGGTCAGATTTTTTCCTTGTCGGATCTAAAGAGGTCGGATTCTTCTGAGCAATGAGGTTTTAGACCTCATTGTAGAGTCTAACCTTTAAAAGAGGTCGGACTTTCTTCGTGGGATCTAAAAGAGGTCGGATTTTTTTCGTGAGCTCCAGCTCATCCGACCTTGTTGTAAAGTCTGACCTTTAAAAGAGGTCGGACTTTTCTTCTTGAGCTCTCTAAAAGAGGTCGGATTTTCTTTGGTGAGCTCCCAACTCATCCGACCTTGTTTTGAAGTCTGGCCTTTAAAAAGAGGTCGAACTTTTCTTCATGAGCTCTCTAAAAGAGGTCGGATTTTCTTTGGTGAGCTCCCAACTCATCCGACTTTATTGTAAAGTCTGACCTTTAAAAGAGGTCGGACTTTTATTCGTGAGCTCTCTAAAAGAGGTCGGATTTTCTTTGTGAGCTCCCGACTCATCTGACCTTTGAAGAAAAGTCTGACCATCATTCCCTCCAATGAAGACTGGGCCTTTGTCACTCCGACTTTCTTTTTTCTTTGGATCGGATTCCAGTTTTCTTCCTGGAAGACATCCATCTTTATTGGTGTGCAAACAACATCAAATTCTACCGCAGGAATATTTCTTTCCATATTCATTGGCAGTGATGTAATTTGTGAGCAACCAATGAAAGATGTACCATGTGAATTTTTCGTATTCACTGCTCTGTTGTAATTGATATGTGAATCCAATGAAGAGAAAACTGGATTCATCACTTCATTGTCGGATTGGGTTGCCAGAATTCTTTGTGTTATTCACTGTTGTAATTGACAGGTGAATCCACTGAAGAAAAAACTGGATTCATCACTCCGTTGTCGGATTGGGTTGCATTCAAATTGGCTGATGCTGTGTATTTGGAACATGCAACTGTTCCATTTCATGAGTGGGTATCATGGTTTTTTCCGAGATTGTAAGTTGGCACAGATGTCATTGTCCATCCTATTTCACGAAGAGGTTGGGATTAGTCACGTTCCCTTTTCTCCCCTTCTTTTTTTATAGGTAACTTTTTTTTGCCAATTAAATTTTCTGAATTAAAAATTCTTTTATTCAATTGGCTTTTGAGTTTGTCTTTTTTTTTTCACGTAACTTCTTTCGCCAATTGAATTTTCTGAATTGAAAATTCTTTTATTCAATTGGCTTGAGTTCGTCCCTTTTTTTTCACGTAACTTCTTTTGCCAATTGAATTTTCTGAATTGAAAATTCTTTTATTCAATTGGCTTTCGAGTTCATCTTGGTTTGCTTTCTACAATGGCCTTGGGACGGTGCTTTCTTCTCTTTTAATCCAATTTAACTGTAGAAGTAGAATCATCATCCCTATTTGATATCCTCTGCCCATTGGGAGAAGTTTTTACGGGATTTCTGGTATCCATAGAAACTGTATTCCTCCGAGTTGTGTGTTCCAAGAGATGGGGGGTGGTACCTGCAAAGACACTCCGATGCCTAAGTCAGCATGGGGTTAAGCAGGTTTAGAATGTATTGGAACTTGGTTATACCTGAGGAGTGTCAGGGTATTTATAG
Organism: Arachis duranensis; assembly: GCF_000817695.3. Taxonomy (NCBI): domain Eukaryota; kingdom Viridiplantae; phylum Streptophyta; class Magnoliopsida; order Fabales; family Fabaceae; genus Arachis; species Arachis duranensis. Next base: position 47,907,866 of record NC_029774.3, read on the forward strand.
TGGTGATCCAATAACCACCGTTGGAGTAGTGCCACCTTTTTAGGTGGATAACCGTCCCTTTATCTAGGGATTGTTGGGATATGGCTTCTAGAAGTGGTTAGAGAGATTTTAGGGGCAGTTACTTATTTGAATAAGTGTTATCTGCCAGCTATTTCTTGAGCCCGACTTCTTTGGAAAGAAGTCTGTGTTGAGTCCGACCTCTTTTGAAGAGGTCGGTGAATAACGAAGGCCAATCTTTGGATTGGGCCTTTTGGTGTATTTGGACCTGGGCCATACCGTTGGGTCAGGGTAGGAACACTTAGTAATAATATTAGCATTGTCAACTAATGATATTGTAGCCTTAAACTCTATGACCAGCAGCAATATATTACATTATTAAGTTAGGATTGCAGTGTAATCCTTAATAACAATTGAATTCAACATAAGGAACAATACGAACACATTCTTGATGATAAATGACTTTCAGTTTAGATAGCTTTGATATAACAACTTTTAAAAATTAACTTCAAGAAGATCAGTCTTTAGCCATGAAAGGAACCAAAAATGAAAATACATTTTGTTGTTTAATCATTGTATCATCTCATAGAAACTGTACAATTGATACAGTTGAAAACCAAAATTGAATTCCAAAAAAAAAATTGGGTCAGAAAATGCAACTTTTCCATTTTTATTCTTAATCTTCCCTGTATTTTCCTATTATGGTCACTAACAAAAAATATCAACCATTTGACAAAAAATTCATAGTTCAGTAATAGTTTTCTGTTAGTATTTGACAAGAGATAAGGACAATCTCAATCGCAAGGACCACAACACCAACAATTTAACAAATTAACAAGAACAAGACCTAAATAATCTCAAGAACAAGTTGAAGAATAGAAAATTATTAGAAAAACAAAAAAAAATATTAAAGACAACAGAATAACAACAACATAATAGATTAAAAAACATCATCAACAATCACAAACCATAGTAATAAGAACAATAATTGAAGAGGAAAAAATCACATATTAACAATCCTAAACCAATTAAAACAACAATTACAATAAAAATTACCTTCTAGAGCACAGAGGTAAGGGAGCACGACAGAAAGATGGACGCAGTGATGACAAGTCATCTTATGCTAGCTTTTCAAGCATTTTTCACTTGTTTCATTAGGTTTTATGCATTTTCTTACACTATAAGTAAGTGATTTGGAGTAGATTTGCATGGTTATATTAAATCAATCAACCATCAATTAATTGACACAAAATCATAGGATTCATGCTGGAATTAGTTGATTTTATAATTAATGCAGAGATCTTGTGAATTTGGTGATGCTTTGTTTGATTAGTTTGATTACTTGTAGGAGAAGAAATGATGAAGAAAAGAAAGAACCAGGAAAGTGTGCTCAGCCAAAGCGTGGCCCATGATATTAAAGCGTGGCGCTCATCCAAAGCAACAAGGACCAGCACTCAATTACCCAACGGAGCGCCCAATGCTGCACCAAGAAAGCTAGGCTAAGGGAGCAACAAAGAGATGTAGCGCTCTCTATTTGAGCACTGCGCTCACAAAGTGAGCGCTGGTATGGAGAAAAGCCAAGCTCGCACCAAGGGGCAAGGGAGCGCTACATTGTGTGTTCAAACTGAGCGCTCAACCACAAGGCACCAACGCCCAATTTGAAAAGAGTGCTACATTAACTCTTCTACCTTTTTGGGCCTCCCCATGAAGAAAAGTAAGGCGCGGCACTCATAAATGGGGTAGCCAAGGTTCGAAACATGCACACAAAGGAGTGCTACGCTACACCAAGCAAGGAAATTGCTAGCAAAAGGAAGCCAACAAGGTTCGAAGAGGGGCACGCACACATAGAAAGTGCGCTACGTTGAAACACTTCACTAAGCACTACTTCAAGGAAATTGGCTCAAATGGGACAGCCATGGTTCGAAGATGGAAACCCATATACAAGCAAGGGAACTACGTTGGAATTCTTCACTGAGCGCTATGAAGCTTGGCACGAGGCTTGGTTCGAAGGAGCACACTAAGCAAGGGAGTGCTACGTTACCTTACTTAACTGAGCGCTCCACTGGAGCTGGCCCTTGGTCCATTTTCAATGAAAATACCATCTTGGATCCACTTCTTCACCAACTTGAAAAGCCCACACCAAATTATGTAAACCAAAAATAGAAAGTGTATAAATAGGAGTTTATTTGATTTGTAGAGGACTTTACTTTTCACTTTTACCTTTAGCTCATTTTGAGTTTTCACTTTGAATTTTCATTTGTCATTGAATTTGGGATTTTGGGAATTGGATCTAGCTTTCTGTTTTCATTTTCTTTTCTTCTGCAACTTCTGCTATCTGTTCTTGGAATTTGAATTGAGATTGAAGAGCTCCATTGATTCTAAATCTAAGAATCATCTTTCACCTCTCTTCTCAATTGTTCTAAGAATTGGATCTGAGTTTAGTTTCTCTTCTTCTGCAATATCTTTTCTGCTTGATCAAGAGAGCGATTGAGATTTAGATCTGTTTTCAAATCTCATTGCTCTTCTTCAATCTTCAATTTCTCTTTTGGATTTTCACAATTGAACTCAGTTTTCTTGCTATTTATTTCTTCTGCAAATTTCATTTATGTTTTAGCTTTTCTGCAATTCTCTTCATCTTATAGCTTTCTGATTTACTTTAGCTTGCATTTTCTTGTTCAATTCTAAATCCCAGCCCCAAATCCCTTAAATCTTCAAGCAATTTAAGTTTCTCAGCAATTTAGATTCAGCCATTTAGTTTTCTTGCACTTTAAGCTTTAGCCATTTACATTTCTTACAATCTAAGTTTCAGTCATTTACATTACTTGCACTTTAAGTTTCAGCTCAATTTACACTTTCTACACTTTAGATTCTGTCAAATTCCCCTCTCCCTTTTATTTTCATGCAATTTAGCTTCTATTGATCACAATTCACTCAAATCATCAACTATTTGCTTAACTAAATTCATCACCTAACTAAAATTGCTCAATCCATCAATCTCTGTGGGATCGACCTCACTCTTGTGAGTAATTACTACTTCATGCGACCCAGTACACTTGCCGGCGAGTTTGTGTGGAATCGTTTTTCCCTCATCACACAGCAAAACTGGAGAAGAGATGGCCTATACCACCACGGAACTAGAGAAGAAGTGGCCTAGTCTGTCGTAAAACTGGAGCCAAGGAGGGTGGTGCACGGAAAAACTAGAGTATATAAGGGTAGGGCACAGCGGAATTGGGGCAGCGGAGGGTGGAGCGTGGTGGAACTAGAGCAGAGAAGGGCTAGAGCACAACAAAACAAAGCCGACGCGGCGAAACAATGGCTACATGACAGAGGAATGATGTGAGCCAATATGTAGGGGGAACGACGACTTCGAGCAGTGGCAGAGACAAGCATCATGGGATGCCAACTTCGAGTAGTTGCGATGGTAGCTGGACAGAGAAAGTGATAGGATTTTCCTATTGTTGAGGAGCTCGGGAGGATGGAAATGCTAGAGTGCTAAACTGCTAAGCTTAGGGTTACCGTTTAGCTAAGCTCAGGCTGCTAGATGGCATCGTTGCCTTTTTAAATCTGAAAATTGGCCGGGTCCTGGTTCGGTTTGGCCAGGCGGTTCCTAACCGATTCAGCGATCCAAAAGCAACTTTTCGAGCAGCAATTTTTCTTGATTAACTGAACTGTAGATGATTCCAGTTTTCGGTTGGACCGGTCCAACTAATAATGAAGAAAAGGAAAGACAAAGGTATGATTTAGGAGGCTATCCCTATATGGAATCTTGTTCTATATAAATTCCTAAATGACTGCTCTCTAACACTTTATTTTCTTTCTTCTAATAGAATTGTTCATGTCTCATGGATTCTTTCTACTCTTCTACCAGTTGTCCTATTGTTATACAGTTGGTTTCACTTGATTCTTTCCTTCGTTACTCTTTCTTACGCCTCCTGCTGTAAATAAAGAACACTGAAGAAGAGAGAGCTTGGAGCATAGAATGAGTGGCTAAATTGAGTTCCACTCACAACATAGTGCAAAACAAAGAAGAGACGGAGTAAAAGATTTTTCATCTGAGTATGAGAAAGAGGGTCACGGATTCGGTGAGCGACCCTCGTTTATGCCACCAAAATGCCCAAAAGTCATTTTGCTCACCAGTTAGCTAGATACACCAACATGAAAGACTTCTTTTATAATTTTTAAGAGAAGGGTGTTTTCATAATTTTTTATTTTTTCCCGTTTTATTATTCACTTTTTCATTGATAATCATAGTCTCTAATTCCATCATCAATTCTCAAAGCTTCTTCCATAACACAATATGACTAAACATTTTTTCTTAACTCTGAACCTTCTTCGTTGCAATGCCTTCCCGCCAACACCTCTTTCTGTTGCCTTCCACAATGGATTTCCCGCTAACATTTTTCCTTATCTTCTCCCTCTTATCACTGCCACCACCGCCTCCCGCCTCTTCCTCTGCCGTCGCAAGCATTGCCTCTTCCATTATTTCCACTGCCTGCGATGACTCAAAACCTCCTCACCGCCTCTCCTACGCTCACTTCTTCATCGCGCCACCAACTCCTTCTCCTCTCCACTCAGCCATGGCGGCTTCGGCACTGCCTTTTCTGGCACCCTCCTTCCTTCACCGAGAACCCCTGTCGTAGTGAAGTTCATGGACCCCGTCAAAGGTTACGGTGGCGCGTGTGTATCTCAGCCATCAGAGCCTCCACGTGGTGGCAATGATCCTGATGCCATCAAAGACACTCCAGCAAACCTTATTGAATTCTCCAAAACCCGAACCCATGACAAGTTTCATCATTTCTTTTTAATTCATTTGCGAAATTGAAATCAGTGAATTGCATGATTGGAATCTTTATTACAAAGTGATGAATGGGTTATGTTCCATTTTTTGGATTATTAAAACACACGTTATTCGAATATATACAACACATATTTAAATATATACAACACAAATCATATATTCAAATATACAAAACAAATAAGAGAATAATACAAATTTTGAAGTGTATAAATTAAATTAAAATATTTTGATTGAGAAATGGTGAGATAATTTTTTTATGATACTAACAAAATAAAAAGTTTTTAAGTGCATAAATTAAATTAAAATTTAATTTTTCTAATTTTAAACCATATCAAACACAAACACAATTATATCTTTTTATAAATGAATTATTCTTAGCTTTGAAATCAAATTCATTATAAACTTTATTTTGGTGAGAAACATTAATTCATTTCACTTCTCTTTTTTTAAGTTTTTTGTTTTAATAAACCAAATAAAATATATATTCTCTAAATTAAAAATAGCCAAAGTAATTTTATAAATTTTATTATAGTTTTTTTTTGTTTTCCACGGTATCTCGCGACCCGACAGGTCAATGACTAATCTGTCGCCGATATCAGTTCCATTTAAGGGTCTACCGCTGGCCAATGGGTTGCTGCATGCACAAGGTGGAATTTGAACCCTCAACACTTGCTTAATTGGACGAGTAAGCTAACCACTCGACCAACCCAAGTTGGTTATAAATTTTATTATAGTTAAACATAATGTTTAACTAAGTATAACTTAACATGCATGTTAAAATAGTATAGACTAAGTCCAATTTAACATATATATTAAAATAATATCACTCTAAATAAAACCACAATGCGCCTCAAAGTAGCATCCAAACAAGCTTCAAACACTAAAATCTAAATAAAACTCAATAAATTCATGTCTAAAATAATAACAAAATATAAAAAAGATGCTCAAGCATCAGGCATTTACCCCAGAAGCTCAAATACCAACTGGGAGCAAGTGGGACAAAACCACAATCTTTGAATTTACCCCAAAAGCTAAAATATCAAACAACTTATTCTCATTATTCTCTCGAATCAACTCAATCTCTTTATTCAATCATATCATCTCATTCTCATTATCCTCATTATCTTCTCAAATTAACTCAATCTCTTCACTGAATCATATAATCTCATTCTCATTATCCTCTTAAATCATCTTAATCTCATTATTCAATCATATAATCTCATCCTTATTATCCTCTCAAATCAACCCAATCTCATCATTCAATCATATCATCTCATTCTCATTATCCTCTATACTCATTATAGGATTTACGGAAGTTTGAAACGTTAAGAAAATGGTTTAGAGGCATAAGATTCGTTCCAAATCATAGAAAATAGTTATTAGATCTCAAATAGGGGTTACAGAAGTGAAATAGCGAATTGGATAAGCAAAAACAGTTAAAAATCATCATCTTTGAAAAATAGAACAGTTGTGCGTACGCATGCCTCGCACATATGCACAATTCCCCCTTGCACGTACGCGCAGAACGCGCACGAAAAACATTCAATTCTAGAAATAACGATTATGCGTTTGCATGCCTCGTGTGTACGTGCAACTCTGTTTTTGTGCGTGCTCATGAAACTTGCACGAAATCATTTCTCTTCTGTTACACCCCTCATTGTAAGCATGACGTCAGTTTTTTGCAACTTCTGCAAAATTCAGCTTTAAACCCACAAATTTAAACTATCATAACTTTTTCTAAAAAATTTTGTTTTCCTTCATTCTTAGATGGTTTTAAATATCTTTCCACTAGCTTTAATTTAAGACAAATCTCATTCAAATCCAAACTCCGAGTGCCATGTTATGCCCCGTCGAAGTTGGTTAAAATTTTGTTTTTACAAAATTCTCATAACCCATTGTTCCGAGGTTTACCTGAAACTGTAGGTCGATCTCGGACGAGATCTTCTGTACTGGTTGGCGCTGTTGAGTCCGACTTGATGATGATGGCCAGAGCCACCGTGTTCGACTTGTTGGACTTGGTGGTGGTGCTGATCCTTCGTCACTGGAGGGTGGTGGTACCTGCAAGGGACTCCGATGCTTAAGTTAGCAAGGGTGTTAAGCAGGTTTTTAGTAGAATCAGAGTATGAGTTATACCTGGGTACTCCAGTGTATTTATAATAGTGTGGAGTGACCTTTCTGGAGATAAGATAGTTATCTTATCTTATCTTTGAGTGAAGTCATCTTATCTTTAAGGGGAATCGCCTTATCTTTCTTTAGACTTTACCGCCTTTAGATTTGGGCTATGTTCCTTCGTTTGGGCCTGCTTGGGCCTCTTATGGCAATTTGACTGAGCTCTTTGAGAAGAGGTCGGTAATGGACAAACCTTCCAAGAGGTTAGTCATGGACCAACCTTCTAAGAGGTCGGTCATGGGCCAACCTTCTAAGAGGTCGGCCAACCCGGTCCTTTATAGCTCAAACCGATGCATGAACAGTGCCCCTGCTTGAGTTCGGACCTTTCCATGAGATCGTGCTTTCAAAGCTTCGATCTCTTTGGGGAAGTCGTGCTCAAGCATCCTAACTTTGAGTAGTTTCTCCTTGTGCGAGTCTGGTATTGCCCCTTTTGGTTTGTTAAGGGGGCTTTTCAGTCTTCTTCTGATTTGTTTGTCTTCACTGTTCAGGCTTTTTAGTCATAATCCAACAACTTTTTAGGTAGTGTTCCGATGGGGAACCCTTTTATAGTTTGTTTGGATGACCTTTTAGCGCCGTTTTGATTTGTTCTCTTGCCTTTTAAGTAGTGTCTTTTTTTCAAGACTTCGTACCTTTCAGCAAAGCATTCCTGGCCTTTCTCTGGCCGTTTGTGAGATGTCTTTGTCCCTTTTGTGGATCTTTGTAGAGTGTTGGTACTTTGTTGTCCGACTTCTTTTGATCACTTCTGGTTTCGTCCACTTTCTGATTGGTCGAGGTGGTCCTTGGGGCTAACTTGTCCGACGACTTTTTAGTATTCTCGTAGAACACTTTTTAGTCAGTCTGAACAATTTTGATAGCGTTGTCATGGAGTCGTGGCTTTTTGGGCAAAGCTGTGTCCCTTTTTAGCGCACACCTTCTGTTGGTCGATTTTTCTTGTCGGATCTCCTCGAGTTATTTCTAGTAATCCATTTTTATTTGGACCTCATTGGATCTCTTTTTTATGGATTTACTTTTTTATAACTCTGTCGCTTTTGTCGGCTTGGGTCGACTTCTTCGCCTTGGTCCCTTCTAAGTTATTTCAAGTAATCCATTTTATTTGGACCTTGTCAGGTCTCTTTTTATGGATTACTTTTTATAACTTTTTGTTGCTTTGATCGGCTTGGGCCAACTTCTTCATGTGGGTCCCTTCTAAGTTATTTCTAGTAATCCATTATTTGGACCTTGTCTGGTCTCTTTTTATGGATTACTTTTTATAACTTTTTGTCGCTTTATCGGGCTGACTTCATCATGCTGGTCCTTTCTAAGTTATTTCTAGTAATCCTCTTTTTAGGACTGGCCAAGCCTCTTTCTAGGGATTACTTTTTATAACTTTTCGTCACTTTGATCTGGTCCGACTTCTTTTATGTTGGTCCATTCTAAGTTATTTCTAGCAATCCATTTTTTGTTTCAGATCTCGTCAGGTCTCTATTCAAGGATCTCTTTTATAACTTCTTGCATTATTCTATTTTTATCGCTTTTTCATCTTGCCGATTTTGTAGAGTTTGATCCTCGCCTGGCTGACCTTTGATGAATTTGGTTTTCATTTTTGTCGACCACGTCGGGTAGTGAATTTGGCAGATCTTGGCTTGGCGCCTCATTAAAAAACCTTTTTTCAGGAAAAAATAGTGCACCTTTGTCCCAAGATCTTTTATTACCTCTTTACTATAATACCTTTTTAGGTTGCTTGCGTGCCATGAGGTTGGTAGCTCTCATCCCTCGAGTTCGGACACTTTGTAGTAGCCCTTTTCCAGTACCTCTATGACTCGGTAGGGTCATTTCCAGTTAGCTGCTAGCTTTTCTTCTCCTGGTTGACTTGTTTCGATATTATTTCGGATTAGGATGAGGTCATTGTTGGTGAAGTTTTGCTGCACTACCTTTTGATTGTACCTTGAGGTCGTGAGACGTTTTAACGCCTCTTCTCTGATCCGAGCTCTTTCTCGGATTTCTGGAAGTAGGTCGAGCTCTTCCCTTTGAATTTTGGGAGTTGGCTTCTTTACTGTAGAGGATCGTTCGGGGGGATCCTTTCTTCGACTTCTACCGGGATCATTGTCTTCATTCCGTAAGCCAATTGGAAGGGTGATTCCCCCGTGGTGAAGTATGGAGTTGTCCGATATGCCCATAGGACTTGTGGGAGCTCTTCAGCCCAAACTCCCTTTGCGTCTTGTAGTTTTTGTTTTAACCCAGCTAGTATAACTTTGTTGGCAGCTTCTGCTTGTCCATTGGCTTGTGGGTGTTCTACGGATGTGAATTGGTGCTTTATTTTCAAGTCGGCTATCAACTTTCTATAGTCTGCATCTGTGAATTGAGTGCCATTGTCTGTGGTGATGGAGTAAGGGACCCCAAACCTTGTGACAATGTTTCTATATAGGAATTTTTGACTTCTTTGAGCAATGGCATTAGCTAGGGGCTCTACCTTAATCCATTTTGTGAAGTAATCTACCCCTACAATGAGGAACTTGGCTTATCCCGATCCTTGGGAAAGGGGTCCGAGGAGGTCGAGTCCCCACTTTGTGAATGGCCAAGGTGATGTTTACACTGATGAGCTGCTCTGGTGGGGCAATGTGAAATTTAGCATGCTTTTGATGTAAAGCTTTGTCTTTGTATTTGGGTTTTTACTCTATTGTTGCCTCCAAAGGGTGCCCCTGGACTTTAGTGTGAGTCCTGGGGTTTCTCTTTTACTGCTGTATCTGACACTTGATGTTTTGCTGTTATTGTCTGACTTGTTTCCTTATTTGCCCGAGTTGTTTGGTAATAACCCTATTTTTCTTTTTCTTACTGTAGGAATATTTGACCTATGTCTTCCCGTAAAAATATTACTGAGATGTCTACTAAGATCCCGGACGGCATGTCTGACTGGCTGAATTCCATAATTTTAATGTGTGTTACTGTGGCTGACCCTGAGTACTTTGTGCGACTTAGGAGGTTCCATAGAATTTGTAGGGATATAGATGAGAAGAAGAATTATGAGTTAGTGTTGCCAGACCATGAGGATAGGGTTTGTTTTCCTTTTTTGACTCCGGGGGAATGACCCTGACCTGATATGGTTAGGACCTTTTCTTTCTCCGAGGTTGATGGATTTTGCAGTGTTTCTTGGATAAGGTTTCTATTTTTTGCCCCCTGGTTTGGTGTTGGCTAGTTTTGAAAGTGCATCAGCTCGGGCATTTTGTTCTCGAGATATATGTCGGACCTCATATCCTCTGAATTGTCCAAGCTGTTGGTGCTGACTTGTTTTGAAAATGCATCAGCTCGGACATTCTATTCCCGAGATATATGTCGGACCTTGATAAACCATTATTTTACGGTTTATCTTGTGCTCAATTGAGTGGGTTTTATCAATCTTTCATACACTTGTTCATACAAAATGCATGGCTTTACATTCTCCTTCCTGATTTTGTGCTATGGTTGAAAATATGCTTCTTTGGCCTTATATTTGCTAATATTAATCCTCTCTCATTGCCATTAGATTCCGTGATATGTGCGTTAAGTGATTTCAGAGATTAGACCTCATATCCCCGAATTGTCCAAGCTGTTTTCTAGTTTTGTCCAGGGTTTCTCGAATTGCTCGAGGTATTTTTTCATGGTGGGATACTTAGCTTGGTAGCTTCCTTCTATTTGTGAGGTGACTACTTGTGAATCACTGGACACGGTAAGCTTCTACCATCTTAGCCAGCCTTTAAACCAGCCAGTAGTGCCTCATATTCAGCTTGGTTACTTAGCTCGATTTGGGTTCCCTGATCGCTTTCTATAATTACACCTGCACCACTCCCGATTTTGTTTGAAGAGTCGTCCATGTAGAAATTCCATTTTGTGGGAGTTCCCAGGGTGTCAGTGTACTCTGTAATGAAGTCGGCCAGATACTATGATTTGAAGGCTGTCCGAGCTTTATGTCAAAGATCGAATTCGGATAACTTGACTGCCCACTGTAGGATTCTTCCTACTAAGTCTATTTTTTGTAGGATGCCTTCTATGGGCTGGTTGGTCCGAACTCTGATAGTGTGAGCTTGAAAGTATCGGTGGAGTCGTCGAGAGGTGAGTAAGAGGGCGTAGGTGAACTTTTTCTATCTTTTGATAGTTTAGTTCGGCCCCTTGTAAAGCTTTGCTGATGAAGTAGATGGGTTGTTGCCCACTTCCGTCTTCTCTGACTAGTGCTAAGGCTATTGCCCGACTTCCCACTGCGAGGTATAAAATGAGTTCTTCACTTTCCCTTGGTCGGATAAGAATGGGTGGTTGCCCCAAGAATTTTGAAATCTCGGAAGGCTTGTTTGCACCCCGTTGTCTTATTCAAACCTCTCTCCCTTCCTTAATATCCCTCTTTGATGTGTCTTTTGCGAGATAATTTAGAGATCCTTCCTCCTGCGAATCCTCCATGAACATGTGTCTCAGGGGTGTGAGGTGGACGTTCAACTCGTCCGACCTCTTCGGTGTGGGGTGGATGTTCTACTTGTCCGACCTCTTTGGGGTGAGGTGGACCTTCAACTCGTCCAACCTCTTCGGTGTGAGGTGGACCTTCAACTCATCCGACGACCGACCTCGTTGGTTTGAGGTGGACCTTTAGCTCGTCCGACCTCTTCGGTGTGAGGTGGACCTTCAACTCGTCTGACCTCTTTGGTTTTAGGTGGACCTTCAGCTCGTCCGACCTCTTCGTCCCTTCTTCTTTTTCTTGGTTCATTCGTTTTCTTGGCTAAGTACCAATCTAATCGCCCTTCTCTTGCCAATTTCTCTATGAAATTCTTTAGGTCGAAACACTTGTTAGTAGGATGTCCATAGATTCGGTGGTACATGTAGTATTCTGTCCGATTTTCTCCTCCTTTTTTGCTTTTGATTGGGCGAGGTGGTGGGATCTTCTCAGTGTGGCATATTTCTCAGTAGACATCTACAAGAGACACCCGAAGGGGTGGGTGTAATTGTGGTATTTTCTAGGCTTCTCACCGGGTTGATATTATTTTTTCTTGGACTCTTTATCCATGTCCCTTGGTGGGTTAGGAGAATCCGGATTTTGAGCTGTCTCCCAATCGAGAGTTCTCCTCCATATTGATATATTTTTTCCGCCCTTTCTTTGAACCTCGATTAGAGATGTTGGGTACTTCTTGGATATTGAGTGGCTGAAAGGTCCTTCTCTTAGGCCATTGGTGAGTCCCATAATGGCTGCTTCGGTTGGTAGACTTTGTATATCCAGACATGCTTTGTTGAATCTTTCCATGTAGTTGCGAAGACTTTCCCGATCTCCTTGCTTGATCCCTAACAAGCTTGGAGCGTGTTTGCCTTTATCCTTCTAGATGGAGAACCTGGTGAAGAACTTTTTAGCAAGGTCATCAAAACTTATGATGGATCTTGGAGGCAAACTGTCGAACCACTTTATTGCTGTCTTCGTTAGGGTAGTCAGGAAGGGTTTGCATCGAATGGCGTCCGAGGCGTCAGTGAGATATATTCTGCTTCTGAATTTGTTGAGGTGATGGATTGGATCCGATGTGCCATCATACGGGGTCATGTCAGGAGCTTTGAAGTCCTTTGGGACTTTAGCTTTCAGGATCTCTTTGATGAATGGGTCTTGATTTTTGTGGGAACTGTCTTCGGGATTTGGCTGGATGGTTTTTTTTTTAAGGTCAGCTTCGAGCTTTGGGAGCTTGTCCTCTAACTCTCGACGTCACCTAGTTTCTCTCCGAAGGTCCCTCTCGGCTTTTCGTTGATGCTCTGCCTCTTTTTTGAGCTGTTTGAGGCGATCCTGTTGAGCTTGAAGTGCCTCCATGATTTCTGTGCTTGGTGAATTCTTGTCTTCGTTGGGTTGAGACATTTCCTTTGGTGTAGTGTCCGCGTCCTTCTACGGTGTTCTATTTTCTAGATCTGAGTTGTGGTTGTTGTCAAGGTTGTCTGCTATGATGATGGGATGACTTCCAGGTTCCCCGGCAACGGCGCCAATGTTCTGAGGGTTACCTGAAACTGTAGGTCGATCTCAGACGAGATCTTCTGTATTGGTCGGCGCTGTTGAGTCTGACTTGATGATGGTGGCCGGAGCCGCCGTGTCTGACTTATTGGACTTGGTGGTGGTGCTGATCTTTCGTTACCGGAGGGTGGTGGTACCTGCAAGGGACTCTGATGCTTAAGTTAGCAAGGGTATTAAGCAGGTTTTTAGTAGAATCAGAGTATGAGTTATACCTGGGTGCTCCAGTGTATTTATAATAGTGTGGAGTGACCTTTCTGGAGATAAGATAGTTATCTTATCTTATCTTTGAGTGAAGGCATCTTATCTTTAAGGGGAATCGCCTTATCTTTCTTTAGGCTTTGCCGCCTTTAGATTTGGGATGTGTCCCTTCGTTTCGGCATGCTTGAGCCTCTTATGGCAATTTGGCCAAACTCTTTGAGAAGAGGTCGGTAATGGGCAAACCTTCCAAGAGGTCGGTCATGGGCCAACCTTCTAAGAGGTTGGTCATAGGCCAACCTTCTAAGAGGTCGGCCAACCCGGTCCTTTATAGCTCAAACCGATGCATGAACACCCCTCAATTTCATAAATTCTCAATTCAATTCAATCATAAACCATTCTAAAATCAATCAGACACACACTAAACACTTATTCAATGATTTTCAACCATTTGAAGCCTAATTCAACTCACTTATAAATTATTTCACACCCATTATCTAAATCCTCATATTCATCAACAACATACAACATTCATATATTCAATTTCTCAATCAATCAATAATCAATTCTCTTATTCTTATACAACAATTTGCAACACTTACCTCAATTTACCAAATAGGGGATTTTTTTTCACCCTATCACGGCCTCCAACTCAATTTTCACAAATTACAATATTCATACATCTAATTCTCAATCAAAACTTCAACAAGCATACTCATTTTCATGCAACATGACACCAACATATATTACAATATCCACTTGCAATAATATCACTTTACATTCCTCAATTTCATGTCAAAATACATCAACTAACATGATACTCATACTAGCCATTATTCAAACATATCAACAATCAATTCCATTCAAGCTAAGCTTCCAATTACTCAATCTAATATCATATTATACAATTTGACACAATATTAAAAACTAGAATTTTTATAAATTGATGAACCAAGAGGAAAAGAGGGTTTCTTACCTTTATCCACTAAAATTAGTGATGGATACCATCAAGAACATAAGTTAGAGAACCCTTATAATATCAAAATCACCAAAAATCCTTAATATCAAAACCAAAAATGCAATTTCAGCTTTAAATGAGAAACTGTGGATGGGATTTCGAGTTACTTACCACAATATTTAGATAAAAATGAAGAGGGTGCCAAGACAAATGTTTGGTTGCAAACGGCTCATCAATTGGAATTCCGGAGCAAAAGTTATGATGGATTGAAGATGGTAAAATTAGAGTTTTTGCTCTCACCTCTCTTCTCTCCTCTATCCGAACTCTCTCACTCAAATGGAAAGAATAATAGCTGAAATTTCATTAAGTGTAGGTATATATATGGGGTTTGGGCTCACTTAGGTTCGATTCATTTGTTTTAACCTGTTGGTCCAATAATTTTGATACAAAACCTTTAAGATAAGCGTTTTAATTCGCATCCTAAATATTTTTATTTCTCCAAATTATAAATATTAATTCTCTAATCCTTTTTCGCTCTCGACATTTGGTAATTGGATATGACATTAATAAAGAGTGCCTTTTTTTCTTTCTCCATGACTTAGAAAAATTAGTAAGACATTTTTTCGTGTTAACATAAACTTAATTGAATCTAGTTATTATAAAATTAAAAATCTATAAAAAATTGGATTATATCACAGCGTAAAAGTTTTTGCTTGTTTGACATTATTATTATTTAATTAATTAGTTACTCAATGAGATATAAAAAATAAGATAAATGATGTAGATTTTACAAATCACAAACTACTGGCAAGTGCACCAAATCGTATTAAGTAATACCACGGGAGTGGATTATCGTTACCACGAGGATTAACTGATTAAGCATGCAATGGTCAACTGATTATTCTAATCAGACAATCAAAATCAATGGTTTCAATAGCAAAAAGCATAAAACAATGAATTAAAAAAAGCAAACAGTAAATATGTGAGAAAATTATATGAAAGAAGAGTTAAGGTTTCAGAGATATTTAGATTTTTGGATTAACAACTATTGTCATCTACCTTGATCATGTAAAGATTTAATTCACGGCAAACCCGAGGTAATTGAATTCCAATTTCTTGAAAATTCAATTTCTCCTGACCTAATCAACCGTCAATTCTTTGATCAATTAATTGTGTTATGAGGTTAATCCAAATTCTAGTTCAAGGTCACACAATTCTTAAGGATTAAGAAGAATCCGATTATATGTTACGTATCAAATTAAATCTAGATAATTAAAGAATTATGAGAAAACATTTTCTAGCTTAATTCCAAATATTTTAACTTTTCTAAGATTCAAAGAAATTCAATTTAGATTAGCTAGGGTTATTTTCCAATATACTCTAATCCTTAGGATAAAAAACAAAACTCAATTCTTGAATAGAAATCAGTGTATTAATCAAAAGTAGAAGGACAATAATATTAATTGATCAAAATAAACAGAGCTCCTAACCTTATCAATGTAGGTTTAGTTGCTCATAATACAGAGAAAATCCTAATTGTGTAAAAGTGAAAAACTGAAAAAGTGCGGAAGAAAGGAGAAGAGAGCGTGCAAGGCTTCTAATCTCTCCTTTTATAGTGAATCCTAAAATATTAAAAACTTAAATTAAACCTAATCATATCTTTTCTTCTTTTCTATTTGATTTGAAAATCAAATAAAATAACCCTTGTTGCTGATTGGGTGACGGATGTGGGGACCACTCTTTGATGCGTTGCCGGTGTTAAATGCTGGGTTGATGGCGTTTAGCGCCAACTTTTCTGAAAGGTCAGTGTTGCTTGATTTCTTCAAGGTGATGTGGTGTTTAACGCCAATTGTCCAAGGAGAAATTGCGTGACATCCTTGATTCGGCATTAAACGCTGGATATTTTTTTTGAATTTTTAATGATTAGAGAGAAAAACACAAAAATGACTCACAACATGAAAATTATGAATCAAAACACATGATGCATGCAAGAACACTATGAATGTCAAGATGAACACCAAGAACACTTTGAAGATCAAGATGAACATCAAGACTTTTTTTTGGAAAAATTTTCAAGACAAGAAAAATATGCAAGACACCAAACTTAGAAATATTCAATGTTTAGACACTATGGATTAAAAAATGCATATGAAAAACAACAAAAGACACAAAATAAGAAAATATAAAGATCAAACAAGAAGACTTACCAAGAACAACTTGAAGATCATGAAGAACACCATGCATGAGTCTTTCGAAAATATTTTTGAGAAAAAAAATAAAAATATGCAATTGACACCAAACTTAAAAATTGACTCTAAACTCAAACAAGAAACACAAAATATTTTTGATTTTATAATTCTATAATTTTTTTGTATTTTTTTCGAAAATTATTTTTTTGAAAAACGAAAACAAAGAAAAAATTTTTGAAAATTTTTTGAAAACTTTTTGGAAAACAAAATATGAAGAAAATTACCTAATCTAAGCAACAAGATGAACCGTCAGTTGTCCAAACTAAAACAATCCACAGCAACGGCGCCAAAAACTTGATAGGAAAAATTGTGACTCATACTTTTCATAACTCGAACAATTCCTAGTAATGGCTCCAAAAACTTGGTACACAATAGTATGGTTCAAACACATTCTTCACAACTTCGCACAACTAATCAGCAAGTGCATTGGGTCGTCCAAGTAATAAACCTTACGTGAGTAAGGGTCGATCCCACTGAGATTGTTGGTATGAAGCAAGCTATGGTCATCTTGTAAATCTCAGTCAGGAGGATTCAAATGGTTATAATGGTTTTCGAATATAAAGATAAATAAAGCATAAAATAAAGATAGAGATACTTATGTAATTCATTTGTGGGAATTTCAGATAAGTGCATGAAGATACTGTGTTCCTTCTGAATCTCTGCTTTCCTACTGCTTTCATCCAGTCATTCTTACCCCTTTCCATGGTAAGCTGTATGTTGGGTTTCACCGTTATCAATGGCTACCTCCCGTCCTCTCAGTGAAAATGGTCCGAATGCACTGTCACAGCATGGCTAATCATCTGTTGGTTCTCGATCATGTTGGAATAGAATCTAGTGATTCTTTTGTGTCTGTCACTATGCCCAACACTCGCGAGTTTGAAGCTCGTCACAGTCATCACATCTCAGATCCTACTCGGAATACCACAGACAAGGTATAGATTTTTCGGATCTTAGGAATGGCCGCCAATAATTCTATCTTATACCACGAAGACTCCGATCTTTCAGAATGGAGGCTAAGAGATATGCGCTTAATCTAAAGTAGAACGGAAGTGGTTGTCAGGCACGCGTTCATAGGTGAGAATGATGATGAGTGTCATGGATCATCACATTCATCATGTTGAAGTACAGCGAATATCTTAGAATAAGAATAAGCTGAATTGAATAGAAGAATAATAGTAATTTCATTAATACTCGACGAACAGCAGAGCTCCACACCTTAATCTATGGTGTGTAGAAACTCCACCATTAAAAATACATAAGTGCAAG
Source organism: Arachis duranensis (assembly GCF_000817695.3). Taxonomy (NCBI): domain Eukaryota; kingdom Viridiplantae; phylum Streptophyta; class Magnoliopsida; order Fabales; family Fabaceae; genus Arachis; species Arachis duranensis. The sequence goes on from NC_029774.3 coordinate 47,925,475, forward strand.
GTCTAGGCATGGCCAAATGGCCATCCTCCCCAAATAGCATGTGAATTCAAAAATAGGGAAAAGACCCCTAGTACAATAGTAAAAAGTTCTATTTATACTAAATTAGTTACTAGAGTTTACAGAAATAAGTCTAAGTGCAGAAATCCACTTTTGGGGCCCACTTTGGTGTGTGATTGGGGTGAGCTTAAGCTTTACACGTGCAGAGGCTTCTCTTGGGGTTAAACGCCAAGTTGTAACGTGTTTTTGGCGTTTTACTCTAGAATGCAGCATGGAACTGAAGTTGAGTGCCAGTTTGCGTCAACTAAGCTCGAATAAAGTATGAACTATTATATATTTCTGAAAAGCCCTGGATGTCTACTTTCCAATGCAACTGAGAGTGCGCCATTTAGGATTCTGTAGCTCCAGAAAATCTATTTTGAATGCAGGGAGGTCAGAATCCAGCAGCATCTGTAGTCCTTTTTCAGCCTCCTATCAGATTTTTGCTCAGGTCCCTCAATTTCAACCAGAAAATACTTGAAATCACAAAAAAACACACAAACTCATAGTAAAGTCCAGAAATGCGAATTTTGCATAAAAACTAATAAAAACATCCCTAAAATTAGCTAAATCCTACTAAAAACTACCTAAAAACAATGCCAAAAAGCGTATAAATTATCCGCTCATCAAGGGTTGTGAGATTTCCCTTCTTACTTTTATCCTTCTTTATCTTTGCCAAATCTTCATCCAATGCTACCGGATATCATCACAAGGCCATAAGAACTCACACTACTAGAAAACTAGTTATTACAGATGGATATTTCCGACGAATTTTATCCCACGAAAATACAGATGGAATTTGCGAGGGATTTTTTTTCGAAAACCAAAAAAATGAATTAGCATAAATTATAGACAGAAATGAAAATCCATCGATAATTTTCTCGAAAAAATTAATTCTTTTCGTGGAAAATGGTTACCAACGAAAAATTCATCTGTAATTAAATGGACAAAGACGTTGCGTTTTATTAAATTATTACAGACAGAAAAATCTGTCTGTAATTTAAAATTTTCCATCGAAAATATTGAGTTAACCCTAACTTAGACCCTACCCTCTCAAGCTCCATTCACACTCCACACAAGTGAAGAGCTTCTTCTTCTCTCCGTCCACGCTCTCTCCATCGCACGAACTTCTTTCACCGGCGTACGATCTCATCACTGACATCAGCAACGGCCATTCGTTGGTCATCCACATCCACCGGTTCAGGAATCACTGCAGTCATCTACCGGTTCAGGTACGGTTCGCATCGCTTTCAATTTTTGAATTCTTCTCATTTGAAATCATAGTTCCCGTGCTGCTCATCATGGCTTCGTGTAGCATAATGTTCCCTTGCCAGTTCTTCATTTTCATGAGATCCATTAATTTGCTTCTCATTTGAAATTGGGAATCACACGTATACAGAATAGGTCACTTCATATCTTCTTCGGTCTCTATCTTTTAATTTTTCACTAATTTGAATTTCCTAAACTAGTTAATACTAGTTTGGAATCATCAATTTCAGTTGTAATATTATATGATTTAATGTAAATACCACAACATACTCTTTGTTTCTAACATAAATATTTGTTCTGATTCATAATTTTTTCAGAATTTCTTCTGGATTTTGTTTCGTTGATGGTCTTGCTTCATTGGCACTTCTACGACAAGGAATGAAAGATAAAACAAGTGATGGGATATTTGACTGGAATGTTTCAGCTGCCTCTATCATGCTTTTGAGCCAAAAGAATATAAAATTTGATCCATATAGCAGTAATTTTTATTGATAACTATACTAACATATGTCGTTGTTATTATTTAGTTTAATGTGACTTTATGCAAAGTTGCAAACTCTTGATAATGCATGCTTAAATATATACCTCATCAGTCACTAAATTTAGGATATTATTTAAGTATCATTGATAGTTATGTCTTGTCTATAAGTAGCAACTTGATGAGTATGGAAATGATAGCTGGATTTAAATTCCTATATCATAGTACTCTTTTTATGTGTAGAGCCACTTTTTTATTGATGATGATGATGATGAGTTTTTTTGTAGGGCTTTCAAGTATAGGACAAGTAAGCCATTTAGCCAAATGATGTCAGATATCCGTGAGGGTGTGGATACAACCCACGAATGGCTAATTCCTGCTTACAAAAAGGTGTTGGAAAGGTACTAGAAAACAGATGAGAAATAGAAAAATATAATGAAAAAAGCAAGGGATAATCGAGCGTCATTCTTAGGTGGTTCTGTCAATTGTGGTTGTTCTATTCCATTGAGCTTAACTCTAGAGAGGATGGTAACATAATTTAAGTGACTTTAGATCTTATTTAATAGACATCTATTTATGTAAAATTTTTCTTATTTTGTGTTTTATGTGAAATAAAAGAAGCAGTTGGGCCGTACACCAACCCACGAGGAAGTCTTCAAGAAAACCCACACACTTAAAAGTGACAAGTCTAAATGGGTGGACAAACGCTCTCAAGACACTCATGTGAGATATAGCATAAATGTTAAATTAATGTACATGCTGCCACTTGAATATTTATGTACACACCTGCATGTATGTATATATGCAACTAGGAACGCCTAATTAGTTTAGGGTGTGATTAAGTGAAAGATGAGTTGTTAAATTAATAGTTCAATTAGTGGATTAATTTGAGATTGGAGAGCAAGAAGAGGAAAAGGATCCAACGGTATTAGCAGACACCATGATCAAAATCACACCAAGCAACAATCATAATAATGCCTTCTCATAGTTAGATTATAAACTGATTAGGGCTGGATTTCAACCATGCACGTCTTCCTCATGTTATGAAATTACTTCATTATTTTGCAATTTGTATGCTTTCATTTTCTGCCTCCATCAACATATTCCCATTTATAGAAAATATAAAACATGGATTTATTCAATGGCAGCATCACCCAATAAATATTATTTATTAGAAGATGACATACCTTGAGCTGTATTTGTTTTTTATTCTTATTATTTTTTCCCCAGCAAGTATTTGATGTATGCATAGAAATATATGTGTTTATGGTTTATCTCATGCTGTATTATACTAAATCTAAAGTGTTAATAGGAATATTTGAATAATTTTTTTGTAGACATAATCAAGTCATAAGTACTGTATTATTGTTAAATAGTATACTATATTGTTTGAAACTTGATTTATATCATTGATATAATCATTGTGCAGCAGGAGAAGTTTATAAAAAAGTTGGCAGAAGTTCAGGCCCACCATGCCGAGGCTCAAGCACAGGGAATTGAGCTACCACCAATTGATGAAGACTTGATTTGGGAGGAAGTGTGTGGTGGGCAAAAGAAGAATCGAGTTTACGGAAAAGGGGCATTCTTTTCTAGCTCTATCAAGTATGGAACCACTTCTGCCAATTCTATATCTGGAAGAGAATCTAGAAATCAAAATTATGTTCCAGATTAGCGAGAACAGATTCATAATCTCAATGAAGAGCTTTTTCAGCGTGTTACTCAACAAACAGATGAGCGTATTAGTAAGTTGTTAGATACACGCTTGTCTCCTTTGGAAAAGACTCAAAAGAAGTTAGAAAAGTTAGAACGAGCAATTGAAAAGACCAAGAAGGAAAATCTGAAATAGAAGAGATGGAATGAGGCTTATGTTAACTATTATGAGAAGGTTAGAGCGTCAAGTAGTTCTAGTGCTGTTCCACTACCACCGCCACCGCCGCCACCCTCAATCTCTTCGGATGAGGACTATGATGATGACGAGGATGAAGATGACACTGAAGACTATAGCTGATAGTTTTAGTATGGTTGAACAATATACTAGGAATTATAGTTGCTGATCAATACGCTTTGTTTAAATTTTGAATTATATTAACTTGCTTGTTTATAGTATTTTTCTTATAGTTTGATAATACGATGAATTTGTTTTTTTTTTTTGAAATATTATAAATATTTGAATACAAATTAGATAAAAATTTGTATTAAATTTATATTTATTTTGTATGAAAACAAGTTTATTTTGCAATGAAAAAATCTAAAAAAATTCTATTTTACCTTACTGACGAATTTACAGACGGATTTTTTGTCTGTATTCAGAGTGTGGGATGATTTTCCAAGGTTCAAATTACAGATGAAAAATCTATCAGAAAATTTGTCTGTAAATACCGACAGAAAATCCGTTAGAAAATCTGTCTGTAATTACCAACAGAAAATTCGTTGAAAAATCTGTCTGTAATTACCAACAAAAAATCCGTCAAAAAATCTGTCTCTAATTACCGACGAAAAATCTGTCGGAAAGTTCGACGTTTCAGAGAGACAGAGCAGAGAATTTACCGATGAAAAATCTGTCGGTAACTGGTAAAAATTTGTTGGTAAATAATTTCCGACGAAGCTTTTACAGAGAGACAAAATCCGCCAGTAATTTTGTCGGTAACCAAAAATTCGTCTGTAATAAAGACTAAATCTGTCTGTAAATTTATCTGTATTAAGTAATTTTTTAGTTGTGTCAAAGTAACATCAATTAAAACATAAAACACCTAATTCCTCTAAAAAATCAACAAATCACCATATAAATCATGAAGAAAAGATACTTATAATGCTCACGTATCAATAAATACATTTTGAGAAATTTTGTAAAAAACTTAAAAATTTCAAGAAAACAAAAAACAAATCCAACCGGACAATATTAATGTAATTTTAATTTTTAAAGTATTACTAAGACACCATATCACATGGGAAAAGAACAAAAGAAAATAAAAAAGCCAAAGATGATAAGATATAATATAAAATAAATTCTTCAAATAAAGGATATTACAGTAAAAGATGTAAAATTAAAGGTTACAATATAAAGTAAATTCGATTACAAGAATGCTGATAGAGTTATAGGATCTTGATCAGCAGGTAAAAAGACTTCCACCAATATTTCATCAAGACATTCTCCAACTCCCTTAATTATAGAAATCATAATAAAAGCATGCCAGCAGATTTTCCTTCCACGGTACCTTTCTTACTTCTTTTATTAGAAGATATTCCTTCGTACTAAAATAATGACAACAAATTTAACGAAACATTCAAATAAAATAATGAAACATGTGCTTAAAAATTTAATTAGGTTTATATATAAGCAGCACATGGCGTCTATGTATAACCAATTTGATGCACAATTTGATGAAACATGTATTTGAAGATTTAGCTAGGTTTATGCACAATTTCCTTGAGGCCAATTAATCAAAAGGTCTTTTAAAATCACATAATGCTATACGTACCAAAATTTCAATCTCTAATTATTGATATGAAGAGGGACATATCATCATTATTTGGAATAAAATAAGGCAGTGCTAGTTTCTTATATGAGTATTTTCAAAAAAGTTGAATCACAAAATATTTATTTTACCACACAAATAATGAATGAAGATAGGAATTACTTTTATAAAAGGCAATGATAATTTTTACCCCCAAATCAAGCTCCAAGACTGAGAATCCTTCCAAGTGGCAAGTACCCATAACCATTGAACATACCTGAAATGCCCTAATATTATCCATCCAAAGAGAACTTAACATTCATATTATGATATCAAATTATTAAGCTTACAAAATTCCTAATTTACTTATCCTAGAAACATGTAATTCACTTATGGGAAACGACAAATGCACCAAATTTACCTGAATTACCAGAGAAGGCGAGAATTCTAAGCAAAAGTTCGACAGCATTCAGTGTTTACAGGAACTAGAAAGCAACTTTGAATATAAAAGAAAGAGAAAAGGACAACTCGATCCTTGACTTTTTAGTTCACATACATTTAAATTTCTAAGGATTTAAAAACATATTTAAATCTTTGACCTCTTCTAAATCTGGACATATCGATTCCTTAGTCTAATTTGTTCAATTTTAAAAACTCTCTCACGTGTGCATCCGTATCAACCAGACCAATACAAAGAGAGTCACGTTTGATTTTTCCGTTGAGTTTGATAGACCTAAGTGAACATGAGGGATCGATATGTCCAAATTTTGAAAAAATCGGGAAGTTAAATGTATTTTCAAATGCTCGAAAACTTAAATATCTACGGATCAAAAGATCAAAGACTTATTTGTCTTTTTCTCTAAAAGAAAATAACTAGCAAAACAAACAAATTCAAATTCAAAAATTTATTTGAAACGAAAACTTCTATAAGATTCAATTAAGATTAAGAGTAAGTAAAAACTATGAACCACTCCTGTGAGAGAATTACAAGAATGTCAATAATCCATTCGGGATGCATCAGCGGTTTTGCAAACCATTTCTGAGCCTCTGCACCTTTCAGCTTCGATGCCTTAACCATGCCAATCTCCTTTGGCGACTCAGAGCTTCGGAGTTAGATATAGATTTGCCGCCGCCTTACTGCCACCCTCCGCCATAACCACCATCTCTAACCCCGTCGTGAGGGTGCCGCATCCCACTCCTTGCACAGCCCATGGAAAGATCACCACGCACCCTCATTGCGCGGCCCGTGGAACAACCACGTCCCTTCTATATGGCCCGCATAATCACAAAACCGTAATCTATGGATGCACAATACAGCCCTGTGGTAACCACAAATCCTCGCTTGTGGATATAATGGACAACTTGTGGAAAACCAAGACTCTTTGTCGGTGCACTCTTCTCCTTTCTTGAATCACCGGTGAACGCGAGTGATTTACGAAATCTTCAAGAAAATAAAAAATGTAAAGAAGAGGGAAGGATAGTCTGGGAGGGAGTTGGGTGGTAACTGGAAAATAGGGAGAGTTTAATTTAATAATATAGAAGTGAAATTTTAGAGGGGAGCAAAAAAATGAAGTGAAAAAGAGTACAATGACTTGAGACGGAGTAATTTTGGCGGTGGAATTTGAAATTTCAGAGTTGATAACTGAAGTTGACGTAACGAAGGAAAATAGAACGCATCAATATGGAAAGAAAAGTGAAAGGGCCAAAAACTTTATCATAGAGCGTATATATACGTATCTATACTTGTAATTGCCAACTACATATTTTATTGGTATAATAGCTTAGCTCTAATAGAAATTAAAAAATTTGTGTATAAATCCTAACAAGTATGAGTGGAAATAGGACGAGTCAAGCCAAGCTTTAGTTTTGACGAGCCTAACTCATCTTGTAAATAGATGGCTGATAAACCGTTATTTTACTGTTTATCTTGTGCTCAATTGAGTGGATTTTATCAATCTTTTATATATTTGTTCATACAAAATGCATGGCTTTACATTCTCTTTCCTGATTTTGTGCTATGATTGAAAATATGCTTCTTTGACCTTATATTTGCTAAAATTAATCCTCTCTTATTACCATTAGATGCCGTGATATGTGCATTAAGTGATTACAGGGATTACAGGGTAGGAATGGCTTAGAGGATGGAAAGAAAGCATGCAAAAGTGGAAAGAATACAAGAAATTGAAGGAATTGCTGAGCTGTCCAACCTAACCCTCTCGCACTAAATAGATCATAACTTGAGCTACAGAGGTCCAAATGAGGCGGTTCCAGTTGTGTTGCAAAGCTAACATCCGGGGCCTCGAAATGATATATAATTTGCCATAATGGCCATACAGCTAGGCAACACGCACACGTCACAGTGACAAAAAACCAGCGTAGTAGATTTCGCCCCCATCGATTTTCTGGACTGTTTTTGACCCAGTTCTCGACCCAGAAAACACAGATTAGAGGCTATAAAGTGGGGGAATCCATTCATTCATAAGCATAGGCTAATAATACACAATTTTAGGTTTTAGATGTAGTTTTTCTAGAGAGAGAGACTCTCTCTTCTCTCTTAGGATTTAGGATTTAGGATTTCTCTTAGGTTATTATGTTTACTTCTTCTTCATTCCAGGTTCAATGTTCCTTTAATTTAGTTTCTCTTCTACTTTTATCTATTCTATGACTTTAGTTCATTTATTTTCCCAATTTGATTTATGAACTCCATGTTAGATTTGATTTTCTTTATTTAATGCAATTTGAGGTATTTCAGATTTATGATTGCTTTCTTCTATTTATGATATAAATAATTTGGATTTTTCCTCCCTTTGCTTTGGTTGAGTAATTGGTGACACTTGAGTTATCAAACTCAGCTGTTGATTGAAAATTGGAATTTGCTGATTGATTTGGATCCCTCTAAAGATAGTCTTTCCATAGGAGTTGACTAGGACTTGAGGAATCAAATTGATTAGTCCACTTGACTTTCCTTTATTTAGTAAGGGTTAACTAAGTGGGAGCAATAAACAATTTTTGTCACACCTGATAAAGATAACTAGGGTGGGATTTCCACTTCTTATACCTTGCACTGGTTTTCATGATAATTAGTTTACTTTATTGCCAATTTATTTTCCTGTTCCCTATTTCAAAAACCCAAAAATATACCTATTTCCATAACCAATAATAAATACACCTCCCTGCAATTCCTTGAGAGACGACCTGAGGTTTAAATACTTCGGTTATAAATTTTATTGGGTTTGCTTTAGTGACAAACAAGTTTTTTGTACAAAAGGATTCTCTGTTGGTTTAGAAATTATACTTACAACGTGATTATTTTGATGAAATTCTTTACTAGCAGAAATCCATTCGTCAAAATGGCGCCGTTGCCGGGGAATTGTAAACGTGTGCCCTATTATTGGTTATCGTAAATATTTGTTTTTTTGTTTCTTTGTTAGTGTTTCTAGTTTTAGGAGTTTATTTTTATTAATTTTTATTAGTTTTTGTTTTTACTTGCTACTATGAATTCTCACCCCTCTAGCTTAAAGCTTTGTTCCAATGTTGTTGTAAGGAATGGAAACTATAATGAAAATAGGCATCAAGGTTGGAAGAATCAAAGATGAGAGGAGTCACAAGGATTTGATCAACCCTCTTGGCAACAACCCCCTCCAATGCGCTATAACCAACAACCATTCTGTGATGCATACCAAGACGATAGTTATGGTGGACCCTTTTGTGGCAACCAACCTCCACCAAATTACTATGGTCAAGAGCCATTCCAGGGAGCGTACCAAGATGATGAATATGGTGGACCCCCTTGTAGTTACCAACAAGTCCCACCATATGCTTATGAACCACCTCCTCAACACAACTTTGAACCACCATACTCACAAGCCCCCTACTACCAAACACCATCACATGATCCTAACCCTTATCCACCATATCAGCTACCCTATGAGCCATATGAGCCATACATAGATCCATCCCAATTACTCCCAAGAATCACCACCTCCATATACACCACATCCATATCCATCAATCCAAGAGCCTTATGGTCCTACTTATGATATCCAAGCAGAACAAGAGTCAAGGGATCGTCTCAAGGAAACAGTGGATCAATTTCAAGCAACCCTGCATCAATTAGACCGAGCGGTAAACCGAATAGAACCCGAAGCTTTCATGGCTAAAGAATCTCAACTTGAGAACAAGGAATTGAAGTGTGGTGTGCAACAAGTGGAAAAGATGGAGAATGATGAACCACCACATTCTTATTATGATGAACCACCCTCTTATCATGAACCTTTCCTCCCAAGTAATGAGCCCTCATATCCACCTCAACCTTCAATGCATGACACTCTTGGTGTTCTTCTTCAAGGGCAAAGAGAGATGGAACGGGGAGTACTAGAATTCGCGATTGCCTTAACCAAGGTAGTAAATCAATTTGCTTCCTAACATCTGAGCAGTCAAAGTACTCCTATGGCTACATGTGGAGAATCAAAAGAAGAGCATAGCATGAAAGAGACACTAGAAACTCTGGTGAACAATGAGGAACATGGCTTTGTATTGGAACAAGTGGAGGAAGCCATAATAGTTGCAGAGGAAGAAGTGGTTGAAGATTTAGGAGATGCTGAACCTCCATGGGAATCTAGAATTGTAGAGTACTCCTCCAATAAGATTGAAATTGATGTTAAGAAGGCCAGTGCACAACCTCCATGGCATATTCCTTATGAAGACTTGGATGGGATAGATCAAGAAGTAAGTTCCCTTGGTGATGAAGATCATGCATCAAGTCCTCCTGGTGATAAATCTACATCCGCAAATGAACTCCTTGAATATGAAGACTCTTCTCTGATCGAGTCTGAGAATGATGTGGAAGCAGAAATTCTTAGAAAAGGACGGACGGGAGTTGAGTACGCTTTGTCAAGAATGTTGGAGACTTCTCCACCTAGGTTGCCATCTACTCCTTCATTTGAGTGGATAAGGCTTGTCTCTATTCGCCTTACCATTCCACCTGAATATGGTATTCTTGAAACAGATGGCCAACTTAGGAGACTTTGTGGCATTAAGCGTAAGAAAAGGATGTTTAGTAGTTGGAGTTTCAAATCAAGGCTCATCAAGGTTCATATTTCAAGAGATAGATGTAAGGGCTCAACTAGTGATAATTTGGTTAGATCTAAAAGAAGAGTTTGGTACTCTGTAGAGAATTCAGAGTGCTTGCCACTCGGATGGAACCATGATGATCAACTTGAAGACGTGTTTAGAATCAAGATTTGGGATCCCGGCATACAAGAAGATCAACTTTAGGAGATCAAAGCTTGAGATGAACTCCATCAAGGCTTGGGAAATTTACATAGAATAGACAGAGCTTATTGGAAGTTGGTATACGGAATCGTGATCACACACACTTTCTTCACAACTCCGCGTAGCTGACCAGCAAGTGCACTGGGTCGTCCAAGTAATACCTTACGTGAGTAAGGGTCGATCCCACAGAGATTGTCGGCTTGAAGCAAGCTATGGCCATCTTGTAGATCTCAGTCAGGGAGATTCAAATGCTTATGGGATTTTGCTAATTAAAAGACAGATAAAACATAAAATAGGATAGAGATACTTATGTAATTCATTGGTAGAAATTTCAAATAAGCGTATGGAGATGCTTTGTTCCTTTTGAATCCATACTTTCCTACTGCTTTTATCCAGTCATGTGTACTCCTTTCCATGGCAAGCTGTATGTTGGGGATCACCGTTGTCAATGACTACCGTCCGTCCTCTCAGTGAAAATGGTCTAGCTACGGGTTATGTAGGGCTAATCATCTGTTGGTTCTCACTTGTGTCGGAATAAGATCCAATGATCCTTTTACGCACTGTCACTGCGCCCAGCACTCGCGAGTTTGAAGCTCGTCACAGTCATCCCATCCCAGATCCTACTCGGAATACCATAGACAAGGTTTTAGACTTTCTGGATCTCAAGAATGCTGCCAATTAATTCTAGCTTATACCACAAAGACTCTGATCTCATGGAATGGAAGGCTCTATTGTCAGGAGAGGCAACCATGCATCGTGGACTAGGAGGCCAAGAGATATACATTCAAGCTTGTTTTCAGGTAGAACGGAAGTGGCTGTCAGGCACGCGTTCATAAGTGAGAATGGTGATGAGTGTCACTTGATCATCACATTCATCATGTTGAAGTGCGAATGAATATCTTAGAACAAGAATAAGCTTGAATTGAATAGAAAACAGTAGTAATTGCATTAATTCATGAGGAACAGCAGAGCTTCACACCTTAATCTATGAGGTGTAAAAACTCCACCGTTAAAAATACATAAGTGATAATAGTGTTCATTGGTTTTGGCCCCAGAGGGGGAACCAGAAAAACCAAGACGTCAAATACAATGAGAAAAAGTAATATTTATACTAAAACTAGTAGCTAGGGTTTACAGAAAATGAGTAACTAAGGTAGATAATGCAGAAATCCACTTCCGGGGCCCACTTGGTGTGTGCTTGGGCTGAGCATTGAAGCTTTCACGTGCATAGGCTTTTCTTGGAGTTAAACGCCAACTCTGGTGTCAGTTTGGGTATTTAACTCCAGCTTTTATGCAGGTTCTGGCATTTAACGTTAGAAAAGGGTCTCTGACCGACGTTTTGATGCCAATTTGGGCCATCAAATATCGGAAAAATATGGACTATTATACATTGATGGAAAGCCCAAGATGTCTACTTTCCAACGCAATTGAGAGCGTGTCAATTGGGTTTCTGTAGCTCCAGAAAATCTATTTCGACTGCAGAGAGGTCAGAATCCAACAGCATTTGTAGTCCTTTTTCAGCCTCTAAATCAGATTTTTGCTTAGGTCCCTCAATTTCATCCAGAAAATACCTGAAATCATAGAAAAACACACAAACTCATAGTAAAGTCCAGAATTGTGATTTTTCAATAAAAACCAATAATTATATATTGAAAACTAACGAAATCTCACTAAAAACTACCTAAAAATAATGCCAAAAAGCGTATAAATTATCCGCTCATCACAACACCAAACTTAAATTGTTGCTTGTCCCCAAGCAACTGAAAATAAAATAGAATAAAAAGAAGAGAATATACATTGAATTCCAAAATATCAATGAAACTTAGCTCCAATTAGATGAGCGGGACTAGTAGCTTTTTGCTTCTGAACAGTTTTGGCATCTCACTTTATCCTTTGAAGTTCAGAATGATTGGCATCTCTAGGAATTCAGAATTAAGATAGTGTTATTGATTCTCCTAATTCAGTCTGTTGATTCTTGAACACAGCTACTTTATGAGTCTTGGCCGTGACCCTAAGCACTTTGTTTTCCAGTATTACCACCGGATACATAAATGCCACAGACACATAACTGGGTGAACCCCTTTTCAGATTGTGACTCAGCTTTGCTAAAGTCCCTAGTTAGAGGTGTCCAGAGTTCTTAAGCATACTCTTTCTGCTTTGAATCACGATTTTAACCACTCAGTCTCAAGCTTTTCACTTGGACCTTCATTACACAAGCACATGGTTAGGGACAGCTTGGTTTAGCCACTTAGGCCAGGATTTTATTCCTTTCGGCCCTCCTATCCATTAATGCTCAAAGCCTTGGATCCCTTTTACCCTTGCCTTTTGGTTTAAAAGGCTATTGGTTTTTTTTTTTTGCTTGCTTTTTCTTTTTCTTTCTTTTTTTTGCCATTTTTTTCGCAAGCTTTTTCCTTTTCACTGCTTTTTCTTTCTTCAAGAATCAATTTTATGATTTTTCAGATTATCAATAACATTTCTCTTTGTTCATCATTCTTTCAAGAGCCAACAATTTTAACATTCATAAACTTCACTATAAAAAATATGCACTGTTCAAGCATTCATTCAGAAAACAAAAAGTATTGCCACCACATCAAAATAATCAAACTAATTTCAAGATAAATTTTGAAATTCAAGTACTTCTTGTTCTTTTGTTATTAGGCACATTTTTCATTTAAGAAAGGTGAAGGATTCATAGGACATTCATAGCCTTAAGACATAGATACTAGACATTAATGATCATGCAATGAAGACACAAACATGGATAACACATAAAGCATAAAAATAAAAAAAACAGAAAAATAAGAGCAAGGAAATTAAAAAACGGGTCCACCTTAGTGATGGTGGCTAGTTCTCCTTCTTGAAGATCCTATGGAGTGCTTGAGCTCCTCAATGTCTCTTCCTTGCCTTTGTTGCTCTTCCCTCATGGCTATTTGATCCTTTCTAATTTCATAGAGAATAATGGAGTGCTCTTGGTGCTCTATCCTTAGTTGCTCCATATTGGAACTCAAATCTCCCAAAGAGGTGTTGAGTTGCTCCCAATAGTTGTGTGGAGAAAAATGCATTCCTTGAGGCATCTCAGGGATTTCTTGATGAGGGACTTCCTTATGCTCTTGTTGAGGTCCATGAGTGGGCTCTCTTATTTGCTCCATTCTCTTTTTAGTGATGGGCTTATCCTCTTCAATGAGGATGTCTTCCTCTATGACAATTCCAGCTAAATTGCATATGTGACAGATGAGATGAGGAAAGGCTAACCTTGCCAAAGTGGCGATTTTGTCAGCCACTTTGTAGAGTTCTAGAGATATGACCTCATGAACTTCTACTTCCTCTCCAATCATGATGCTATGGATCATGATATCCCGATCTACAGTCACTTCGAATCGGTTGCTAGTAGGAATGTTGGAGCGTTGGATGAATTCAAACCATCCTCTAGCCACATGTTTAAGGTCATGCCTTCTCAATTGAACCGGCTTGCCTTTGGAATTTCTTTTCCACTGAGCTCCTTCCACACATATGTCCATGAGGACTTGGTCCAACCTTTGATCAAAGTTGACCCTTCTAGTGTAGGGGCATGCATCTCCTTGCATCATTGGCAAGTTGAATGCCAACCTTACATTTTCTGGACTGAAATCTAAGTATTTCCCCCGAACCATTGTAAGCCAATTCTTTGGGTTCGGGTTCACACTTTGATCATGGTTTTTGGTGATCCATGCATTAGCATAGAACTCTTGAACCATTAAGATTCCAACTTGTTGAATGGGGTTGGTGAGAACTTCCCAACCTCTTCTTCGAATCTCATGTCGGATCTCCGGATACTCATTCCTTTTGAGCATGAAAGGGACCTTAGATATCACCTTCTTCTTCGCTACAACTTCATAGAAGTGGTCTTGATAGACTTTTGAGATGAATATCTCCATCTTTCATGACTCGGAGGTGAAAGCTTTTGCCTTCCCTTTCTTCTTTCTAGAGGTTTCTCCGGCCTTAGGTGCCATAAATGGTTATGGAAACACAAAAAGCAATGCTTTTTCCACACCAAACTTAAAAGGTTTGCTACCACCAAGCAAAAGAAGAAAGAAGGACAGAGAAGAAGAAAAAATAGAGGAGAAAGAGAGTGAAGAAAGGTTCAGACAAGGAGGGGAAAAGTGTATATGATGTGTGAAAATAAAGGAGTAATGAGGGGTTTATATAGGAGTGGAAGAGAGGGGTGTCCGTGTGGAAGGGTTGGGTTTAGGAGGGAAAGTTTTTTAATTTTAAAAGGTGGTGATGGGGAAGAGAGATGGAGGTGATTGGTGAAGGGTATTTGGGGAAGGGTGTTATTGGAATGTGTGAAGAAGAGAAAGAGTGAGTTGATGTAGGTGAGGATCTTGTAGGGTCCACAGATCCTGAGGTGTCAAGGATTTCTCATCCCTGTACCATTTTGGCATGTAAACGCCCTCTGAGTGCTAATCCTGGTGTTAAACGCCAGGTTGCTACCCATTTCTGGCGTTTAACGCCAGCTTTTCTTCCTTTTCTGGCATTGAATGCCAGCTTGGTGCCTTTTGGCGTTAAACGCCAGTTTGGTGCCCTTTTCTGGTGTTAAATGCCTAGAATGGTGCCAGACTGAGCGTTTAACGACCATTCTGCTACCCTCACTGGCGTTTAAACGCCAGTAAGCTCCTCCTCCAGGGTGTGCTGTTTTTAATGCTATTTTTGAGTTTACTTTAATTTTTGCAGTTGTTTTTGTGACTGCACATGATCATCAACCTAAAGAAAACATAAAATAACAATGGAAAATGGAAATTTAACATAGATAAATAAAAATTGGGTTGCCTCCCAATAAGCACTTCTTTAATGTCAATAGCTTGACAGTGAGCTCTCATGGAGCTTCACAGATTTTCAAAGCATGGTTGTGGCCTCCCAACACCAAACTTTGAGTTTGAATGTGGGGGCTCTGTTTGACTCTGTATTGAGAGAAGCTTTTCATGCTTCTTCTTCATGTGTACAGAAGGAGATCCTTGAGCCTTAAACACAAGGTAGTCCTCATTCACTTGAAGGACCAACTTTCCTCTGTCAACATCAATCACAGCTTTTGCTGTGGCTAGGAAGGGTCTGCCAAGGATGATGGATTCATCCTCATCCTTCCCAGTGTCTAGGATTATGAAGTCAGCATGGATCTAAAGGCCTTCAACCTTTACCAAGACATTCTCTACAAGTTCATAAGCTTGTTTCTTTGATTTGTCTGCCATTTCTAGTGAGATTCTTGTAGCTTGTACCTCAAAGATTCCCAGTTTCTCATTTACAGAGAGTGGCATGAGGTTTACACTTGACCCCAAGTCACACAGAGCCTTCTCAAAGGTCATGGTGCCAATGGTGCAAGGTATTAAGAATCTTTCGGGATCCAATTTCTTTTGAGGTATCTTGAGCTGAGCTAAGGTGTTTAGTTCATTAATGAGCAATGGAGGTTCATCCTCCCAAGTCTCATTACCAAGTAATTTGGCATTCAGCTTCATGATTGGAAGACTCTGATCTCACAGAATGGAAGTCTCTATTGTCAGGAGAGGCAACCATGCGTCGTGGACCAGGAGGCCAAGAGATATACATTCAAGCTTGATTTCAGGTAGAACGGAAGTGGTTGTCAGGCACGCGTTCATAAGTGAAAATGGTAATGAGTGTTACTTGATCATCACATTTATCATGTTGAAGTGTGAATGAATATTTTAGAACAAGAATAAGCTTGAATTGAATAGAAAACAGTACTAATTGCATTAATTCATGAGGAACAGCAGAGCTTCACACCTTAATCTATGAGGTGTAGAAACTCCACCGTTGAAAATACATAAGTGATAATGGTGTTCATTGGTTTCGGCCCCAGAGGGGGAACCAAAATAACCAAGACATCTATTACAATGAGAAAAAGTAATATTTATACTAAAACTAGTAGCTAGTGTTTACAGAAAATGAGTAACTAAGGTAGATAATGCAGAAATCCACTTCCGGGACCCACTGGGTGTGTGCTTGGGCTGAGCATTGAAGCTTTCATGTTCATAGGCTTTTCTTGGAGTTAAACGCCAACTCTAGTGCCAGTTTGGGCGTTTAACTCCAGCTTTTATGCCAGTTCTGGCGTTTAACGCCAGAAAAGGGTCTCTGACCGGCATTTTGACGCCAATTTGGGCCATTGAATCTCGGGCAAAGTATGGACTATTATACATTGATGGAAAGCCCAAGATTTCTACTTTTCAACGCAATTAAGAGTGCGCCAAATAGGTTTCTGTAGCTCCAGAAAATCCATTTCGAGTGAAGGGAGGTAAGAATCCAACAGCATCTACAGTCCTTTTTCAGCCTCTGAATCAGATTTTTGCTCAGGTCCCTCAATTTCAGCCAGAAAATACCTAAAATCACAGAAAAACACACAAACTCATAGTAAAGTCTAGAAATGTGATTTTTGCATAAAAACTAATAATTATATACTAAAAACTAACTAAATCATACTAAAAACTACCTAAAAACAATGCCAAAAAGCATATAAATTATCCACTCATCGGAAGTCCAAGCATTGGTGGCAGTTTCAAGATGAGTTCAAGCACAAGCCACCATGACAAGGAGCTCACAAAATGTCCAACTTAAGGACTTTAACTAAAAGTGCTAGGTGGGAGACAACCCACCATGGTATGATCTTTCATTTTTATTCTTAGTTTTATTTTATTTTCTTTTCATCAGTGTTCATTTATAATTTTTGCATAATCATCTGCATTCTGCATTTTTTATGCATTAAAAAAAAGGGGCAAACCACGCGTGCACGCAGTCCACGCGTGGGCGTCGATGGCAACTTCGCTCCCCCATCCAACGAACAAAAAGTTGTGATGGAATTGTGCGGCTAGTGTGCTCTGCGCATGAATCGACCCACGCGTAGGCGTCTATGACGCGTGCGCATCATCTGCCAAAAGGGAACTCCATGCGTACGTGTCAACCACGCGCAGGTGTGGATCAGGAAATCAGCGTAAATAGTATGTTGGACAAAAAGTTGTAATGCCCCCACGCTGGAACTGTGCTAGAGGCACAAGGTCATCCACGCGTACACGTCCCTGACGCGTGCGCGTCCTTTTGCCTCCAAGACCACCCACGCGTACGCGTTGCATGGCGAATACAGTTCTCATGCGCACGCGTACCTTGCGCGCGCGCGTCACGTCTCGTTTTTCATTCCCTCCATTTTCTTCTCTCCTTTCTCCTTCTTCCCTCCTCTTTTCTTACCTTCTTCTTCTTCATTCATTCCCCTTCTCATCCCTGTGTTTTTCCATTCTATTTTACTTAATTGCATACTTTCATTCATTGCATTTCAATTATGTGCATGTTTTTATTTTTCCATTGGTGTTACATTTTCTTATTCAATTGTTGCATCTTTTCTTGCATTATTCCGGTGCTTCATGACTTGTTTTATTCTGATTGGGTATTATTATCCATAAGTCAATGCTAATTTTTATAATATTGGTATTCCTTTTGTATTGATATGCACTTATACTATCTTTAATTACCCACACTCTCTCCCCTTGTTGCAACTTTTGCACTGTTGATATGCCATGTGCCTTTACTATTTTCTCACTTGCATGTTGTAGCTACCATGTAATTGAGACCCTCATTATTTGGCATTAATCCACCCATATTTTATTTGTTTCCTATCATTGTTTTTAGGTTACTTTTCTTCTTTTCCTTTTCTTTCAGGATGGCCACCGAGAAAGGAAAATAAAAAACTCTTACATGGGGCAATAGACAAGTCCATCTGCACATTCTTTGGAGAGAAAAGCGTCAGTTGGAGCAACCCGTCCACTTGCACATCCAAGCATGCACCGAGGACGGTGCAATCTTTAAGTGTGGGGAGGTCGATACTGCTTCCATGGGTTAGCCATTTCCCATTTCAACACCAATGCTTTATTTTCCTTGTTAATTGTTGCATTTGCATATTTGTTTGCATATTTATTTGATTTTGTGCATTTAGCTACTACTTGGTTGAAGTAATATTTTCTTTTTCAAGAAATGTTTTATAGCATTTCACTAAGAAAAGAAAAAAATCAAATAACAAAAAAGGGGACAAAATGCCCCAAAGTAAATATTGGTAGCAATGCATATGAGTTGTACTAAAGTTAGGATGCATGAATATATGGTAAACATGCTTAATGGATAGTTAGGTTTTGTATTTTGATTACATGGATTGTCCTAAGTTAGGTGGAAATTTTAAGTTAATTAAGGATTCAGATTTTAGTCCACTTGGCCAAATACAATCCTACCTTGACCCTAACCCTATTACAACCCTTAAAAGACCTCTTGATATGTGTATTTGTGCATCAAATTAATGTTGATTGGTAGAAGAAAAGCAAGCCTTAGAAAGCAAGGTTAGTAGAGAATTGAGAGAGCCAAACTTTAAACACCTGAGTGATTAGAGTGTATACACTTCCAGTGAGGATTCGATGCTCGATTCCTTGTTCCCGGCTTTCATGAGCTTTCTTCTTACAAGTTTACTTGTACTTCATTTTATGATTTGAATTAGTGAAATCCAGTTCATGTCTGTTCTTAGAAGATTTATTTACCTTAACTAGTAGGTAAAAGCATTTTTGCATGTAGTTGCATTCATATAAATAGGTTACATTTCATACATCCTACCATTCCTCTTAACTCTTATAGTTTCTCTTAAACTTAGCATAAGGACATGCTAATGTTTAAGTATGGGGAGATTGATAAATCGCTATTTTACGATTTATCTTGTGCTCAATTGAGTGGATTTTATCAATTTTTCATGCACTTGTTCTTACAAAATGCATGCCTTTACATTCTCCTTCCTGATTTTGTGCTATGATTGAAAACATGCTTCTTTGGCCTTATATTTGCTAAAATTAATCCTCTCTTATTATCATTAGATGCCGTGATATGTGCATTAAGTGATTACAGGGATTACAGGGCAGGAATGACTTTGAGGATGGAAAGGAAGCATGCAAAAGTGGAAGGAATACAAGAAATTGAAGGAATTGCTGAGGTATCCAGCCTGACCCTCTCGCACTAAATCGATCGTAACTTAGGCTAGAGAGGTCCAAATGAAGTAGTTTTAGTTGCGTTGGAAAGCTAACATCCGGGGCTTCGAAATGAAATATAATTTGGCATAGTGGCTGTACAGCTAGGTGATGCACAGCGTTATTCACGTGCATGCATTGCAGCGATGAAAAACCAGTGTGGCAGATTTCGCCCCAGCAAATTTTGGGCTGTTTTTGACCCAGTTATTGGCCCAGAAAACACAGATTAGAGGCTATAAAGTGGGAAAATCCATTCATTCATAAGCATAGGATGATAATACACAATTTTAGGTTTTAGATGTAGTTTTTCTAGAGAGGAGAGAGCTCTCTCTCCTCTCTCTTAGGATTTAGGATTTAGGATTTCTCTTAGGTTAGGTTTACTTTTTCTTCATTTCAGGTTCAATGTTCCTTTAATTTAGTTTCTCTTCTACTTTTATCTATTCTATGACTTTAGTTTCTTTATTTTCCCAATTTGATTTATGAACTCCATGTTAGATTTGATTTTCTTTATTTAATGCAATTTGAGGTATTTCAGATTTATGATTGCTTTCTTCTATTTATGATATAAATAATTTGGATTTTTCCTCCCTTTGCTTTAGTTGAGTAATTGGTGACACTTGAGTTATCAAACTCAGCTGTTGATTGAAAATTGAAATTTGCAGATTGATTTGGATCCCTCTAAAGCTAGTCTTTCCATAGGAGTTGACTAGGACTTAAGGAATCAAATTGATTAGTCCACTTGACTTTCTTTTATTTAGTAAGGGTTAACTAAGTGGGAGCAATAAACAATTTTTGTCACACCTGATAAGGATAACTAGGATGAGATTTCCATTTCTTATACTTTTCAATGGTTTTCATGATAAGTAGTTTACTTTATTGACAGTTTATTTTCCTGTTCCCTATTTCAAAAACCAAAAAATATACCTGTTTCCATAACCAATAATAAATATACCTCCCTGCGATTCCTTGAGAGACGACCCGAGGTTTAGATACTTCAGTTATAAATTTTATTGGGTTTGCTTTAGTGACAGACAAGTTTTTTGTACGAAAAGATTCTCTGTTGGTTTAGAAACTATCCTTACAACGTGATTATTATGATGAAATTATTTACTAGCAGAAATCCGTTGGTCAATGGCCCAAATCTGGGCCTGTTACTTTTTATAGGCTTTTTTTTCAAGTTCGAGTCCGACTTGTTTAATACCCGACAATCTCACGAGCCTATTTAAAAAGCTTGTTTCGTGGATGAGAAAGTCTAGGGGCCAGCAATTTTATTAAAATCTAACCCGCACTTAACCAGCAAAAGAAAAGTGAGTAATCTCACACCATTAGATGTAGTCTCACACCATTAAAAATACTAATGATAACTAATTGATGGTTACAAATCACAAAATCTGCTAGCCCCTAGCACTCCTCTTCGTGGATTATAACTCAAAACAACAAACTTAAAAAATTATAAAATTGACATTAAATACATTCTAAAATTTATAATTCATAATTTATAGAGCATAATTCTTTTATATATCAATCGTTAGTCACATATTATAACCATATATACAATCCATAAACTTTTTCTTTGAATTAAAACACTACAATTTTAACTAACCTTGATTATTTGATTTTTTTTTAATTTTGTTTAGCGTTTATACAAGTGAATAATTAAAAGTTTAAATTAAGAATATCACTACAAGAAAAAAGGCCTATGGCCACGGTTTTTTCTTGTCACGCTTTAAAACGTGGCCAAAAGTGGTCAATGGCCACGCTTTTATGAGGGTGGCGATAGATTAGAGATTTGGCCACTTTTTTGCCACGCTTCAAAAGCGTGGCGAAAATGGTCAACATCCACGCTTTTGTAAGGATGGCGATTAATTAGAGAAATGGCCACATTTTTTTCTGCCATGCTTCAAAAGCGTGGCCATAGAGAGAAACAGGGACGTTTTAAAAGCGTGGTGATAGGGTTTTATTACGGCCACGCTTACAAAACGTGGCCATATCCTGGTACTCTTTTGGCACGCTTTAAAAGCGTGGCCAAAAGATTTATAAAAGAAAAACCCTAATGACCCGGTCCCCACCCTAATGATACTCTTTCAACCCGGTCCCCAAGCCTTTCACCCTGGCTACCCTAATCTAATTGATCGAGCTCACATCCCCTTTCACCTTGGCCACCCTAATCGATCGAGCTCACATCCCCTTTCACCCTAGCCACATCCCCGTAGTCACCAACACTACCCTCGCTGCACTGTTAGCCTCCGCTCCCTCTCTGCCTCGTCTCCTCCTCGCCGTTACCAGCATCCTTACCGTCAGCGTCAGCGCCACCTCCTTATCCTTGTTTTCTGTTTATACCGATTCCTTCCAAAAGCGAATATGACAAGGGAGAATGTGGGAAGATGTCGAAGCTCGGAGGCGGCAACTGTTTTTGGCATCTCTTGCTCGGTGTCAATGTCGGTCTTGCCCTTGTTGAAGGAATCATTGCTTTCGTTGCGTTGTTTCAGGTTCTTCTCCTCTTTCTTTCATGTTTCAATTCGCGCCGGCATTACTTTTCGGATATGAAATTGGTTTGTGAATTTGCAAATTTTAGGGGTTTTTTTAGCGTTGTGCACAATTTGGACTACCTCTTTTCCCACAAGCTTAGAGCCACTAGCT
This sequence comes from Arachis duranensis, assembly GCF_000817695.3. Taxonomy (NCBI): domain Eukaryota; kingdom Viridiplantae; phylum Streptophyta; class Magnoliopsida; order Fabales; family Fabaceae; genus Arachis; species Arachis duranensis. The sequence goes on from NC_029774.3 coordinate 47,947,659, forward strand.
CTTCCTCACCGCGGTGGCCTAGCGTTCCACCGTCACTAGCGTCACCGTAACCTTCTTATTCCATCTCCCTCTTTGCTGTCTGAGAAACCAAGAACAGGGCAAGACCCTACTTTATTGTGCACCCACCCTCCGCCACTGTCGATACCCCAGCACCACCACTAGGCTGCCACCGTGTTGCTCCGACCATTCACTCATCATCATCAATCTTTCCCTTTCCTTCCCCTGTTCCAATTCCCTGCTTCCCAGGTTCCCCTTTCATCTCATTTGATTTTATTTCTGTTTGATTAATCTAGTTTAGCTCATTCTATTTAGCTTGTTTAGTTCAACTAATTTAGTTTAGTTGAATTAGGTAGTTAGAGAATCTAGACTGGTTAGTGGATCTAAGTTTTGTTTTGTTTACTGCTCCTGTTTGGAATGGATTTGTCTTTCCTCTGAATGTTGCCCTGGATGAACTTGTTTATTGTGCGGTTTTGGTGTTGAATTCTGGACTTGTGATTGCTGTTTATTGTTCATTGTCCAAAATAGATGCTGTGAAAGTGTTACTGTTTCATTAATTTTTCTTGGTTTGTTGTTGTTGAGTGCTGCTCTACTTGTTGCTTGGTCCATATTATATGAACTACAATGATTTTAGTTTGTGAAACTGGTTAAGTCATATGAATTCTGTTTGTTGCTTGCTTGAACCTGGGAAAGATGCTATTTAATGCTGCTATTTAATAAGTGTTGCTGCTTCGTGCCATGTGTTAGCAACTTTTTTCCTCATTGCAATTCTTTGTGCTTATTATGCATTCATGCTCATTACATACTTAATAATTGGCTGCTGCTGATTTATCAATTTGCATTTTCTCTTCTGCTCACTTCCTATGCATGCATATATGATGTTGCCTTTGATTTGCAACATGTAATTGGTATTAATCCTTTTAACCACAGCTGTCTATATAAAATATTTTGCATTAGATGGGGCTTTGGAATTCCAAATGGGTTTGTTTAGATTGTGTTGGAGGATTGATTTGGGTTAAACATACTATACTATGCATCAGTGTAACTAATCTATGCTGTCATGCTTGTTTTTATTATAGCAACAACAACAAACAACAACAACAACAACAAAGCCTTGTCCCACTAAGTGGGGTTGGCTACATGAATCAAACGACGCCATTGTGCTCTGTCATGTATCATGTCTACAAAGAGACCGTTTACATGTAGATCTCGTTTGATCACCTCCTGGATGGTCTTCTTAGGTCTTCCTCTATCTTTCGCCCTTTGTCCATCTTCCATCTCATCCACCCTCCTGACTGGATGTTCTATCGGTCTTCTTCTCACATGTCCAAACCACCTGAGACGCGATTCAACCATCTTTTCCACAATGGGTGCTACTCCAACTCTCTCCCTTATATTTTCATTCCTTATTTTATCCAATCGCGTATGACCACTCATCCATCTCAACATCTTCATCTCTGTCACACTCAGCTTATGTTCGTGCTCCCCTTTAGCCGCCCAACACTACGTAGCATACAGCATAGCCGGTCTTATAACGGTGCGATAGAATTTACCTTTAAGTTTTAAAGGCACTTTTTTGTCGCATATAAAACCAGATGCACTCCGCCATTTTGACCAACCTACTTGGATCCTATGATTTACATCCTATTCAATCTCTCCATTATCCTGTATGATGCACCCAAGATACTTAAAACTTTTAACTTTTCGTAGGATGTTTTCTCCAATCTTCACCTCTATATTGGGGTTTTCCCTTCTCAGACTGAACTTACATTCCATATATTCCGTCTTGCTACGGCTTATACGCAGAACATACACTTCTAAAGATTCTCTCCATAACTCCAACTTCTTATTTAGGTCTTCCCTTGACTCTCCCATAAGGACGATATCATCGGCAAAAAGTATGCACCATGGCATAGGTTCTTGGATGTGCTCTGTGAGTACTTCCAAGACTAATGTGAAAAGATATGGACTTAAGGATGATCCCTGGTATAATCCTATACCAATAGGGAATTCCTCTGTCACACCACCTTGAGTCTTCACACTAGTTGTGGCCCCATCATACATGTCTTTAATTGCCTGAATATATGCGATCCTTACTCTCCTCTTTTCTAAAACCTTCCATAAGACCTCTGGTGCACGAAATTGTGATCATCAACAATGGCGCCAATAAACTTGGTAGCGCTCTCAAACGTGAATCACACTTTGTCACAATTCCGCATGGTGGACGAAATTGTGATCACACAACTTCGCACAACTAACCAGCAAGTGTACTGGGTCGTCCAAGTAATAAACCTTACGCGAGTAAGGGTCGATCCCACAGAGATTGTTGGTATGAAGCAAGCTATGGTCACCTTGTAAATCTTAGTCAGGCAAACTCAAATGGGTATGGTGATAAACGCATAAAACATAAAGATAAAGATAGAGATACTTATGTAATTCATTGGTAGGAATTTCAGATAAGAGTATGAAGATGCTGGTCCCTTCCATCTCTCTGCTTTCCTACTGTCTTCATCCAATCCTTCCTACTCCTTTCCATGGCAAGCTTAAGCAAGGGTTTCACCGTTGTCAGTGGCTACCTCCCATCCTCTCAGTGGAAATGTTCAACGCACCCTGTCA
>NC_029774.3:47954074-47954578 GCF_000817695.3 Arachis duranensis
AGTTTCTGCCTAGACAAGTCATCCAGTTCTTTGGTGAGTAAAGGGGGTTCATCCTCCCAAGTCTCATTTCTAAATAACTTGTCATTTAGCTTCATGATTGCTCCAAGGTATTTAGCAACTTGCTCTTCAGTGACATATTCATCCTCTTCAGAGAAAGAATACTCATCAGAGCTCATGAATGGCAGAAGTAAGTCTAATGGAATCTCTATGGTCTCATTTTGAGCTTCAGATTCCCATGGTTCCTTATTGGGGAACTCATTGGAGGCCAGTGGACGTCCATTGAGGTCTTCCTCAGTGGCGTTCACTGCCTCTTCCCCCTCTCCAAATTCGGCCATGTTGATGGCCTTGCACTCTCCTTTTGGATTTTCTTCTGTATTGCTTGGGAGAGTACTAGGAGGGAGTTCAGTAATTTTCTTGCTCAGCTGACCCACTTGTGCCTTCAAGTTTCTAATGGAGGACCTTGTTTCAGTCATGAAACTTTGAGTGGTTTTGATTAGATCAGAT
>NC_029774.3:47955620-47956339 GCF_000817695.3 Arachis duranensis
CAGTGTCACAGATTTGCAAGAATTCAGCTAAGAACTGATGAGGATCTTCCAATGGAAGTCCATGGAACTTGCAATTCTGTTGCATTAGAGAAACTAATTGAGGCTTAAGCTCAAAGTTGTTTGCTCCAATGGCAGGGATAGAGATGCTTCTCCCATAGAAGTCGGGAGTAGGTGCAGTAAAGTCACCCAGCACCTTCCTTGCATTGTTGGCATTGTTGTTGTTTTCGGCTGCCATGGGTTCTTCTTCTTTGAAGATTTCTGTTAGGTCCTCTACAGAAAGTTGTGCCTTGGCTTCTCTTAGCTTTCTCTTCAAGGTCCTTTCAGGTTCAGGATCAGCCTCAACAAGAATGTTTTTGTCCTTGCTCCTGCTCATAAGGAAGAGAAGAGAACAAGAAAATATGGAAAATCCTCTATGTCACAGTATAGAGATTCCTTGAGGTGTCAGAGGAAAAGAAAAATAGAAGGCAGAAGTAGAAAATTCGAACTTATCAAAGAATTTGGAGTTCGAATTTTGCATTAAGGAATAGTGTTAGTCCATAAATAGAAGGATGTGAGAAGAGGGAAAGAAATTTTCGAAAATAATAAAAAAAATTTAAAAAAACATTTTGAAAAACTTTAATTGATTTTCGAAAACCAAAAGTGGGAAAGAGATCAAGTGATTTTTGAAAAAGATTTTGAAATTAGAAATCAAAAAGATTTGATTGAAAACTATTTTGAAC
>NC_029774.3:47956454-47957880 GCF_000817695.3 Arachis duranensis
AAAAAGATTTGATTTTGAAAATTAATGACTTGGCTATCAAGAAAAGATATGATTCAAACATTAAACCTTTCTCAACAGAAAAGGCAACATACTTGAAATGTTGAATCAAATCATTAATTGATAGCAAGTATTTTTGAAAATGGAAAGAAATTGATTTTGAAAAAGATTTGATTGAAAAGATTGATTTGAAAAAGATATGATTTTGAAAAATTTTGAGAACTTGAAAAAAAATTGATTTGAAAACAAAATCTTCCCTCTTGTGCCATCCTGGCGTTAAACGCCCAGAATGGTGCACATTCTGGCGTTTAACGCCCAAAACTCTACCCTTTTGGGCGTTAAACGCCCAACCAGGCACCCTGGCTGGCGTTTAAACGCCAGTCTGTCCCTCTTCACTGGGCGTTTTGAACGCCCAGCTTTTTCTGTATAATTCCTCTGCTGTATGTTCTGAATCTTCAATTCTCTGTATTATTGACTTGAAAAGTCACAAATAAAAAAATATTTTTGGATTTTTAATAGTGAGGAATAATCAAAATGCAACTAAAATCAAATAATAATGCATGCAAGACACCAAACTTAGCAATTTGTAAAAATCAAATAACAATGCATGCAAGACACCAAACTTAGCAGTTTGTATACTACTGACACTAATGAGAATGCATATGAGACACATAAACACTCAAGTCAAGAGAATTCAAAGATCAGAGTAATGAAATCATCAAGAACAACTTGAAGATTAATGAGGACACATGCATGAATGCAAGAAGAACAGAAACATGCAATTGACACCAAACTTAATATGAAACACTAGACTCAAACAAGAAACATAAAATATTTTTGGTTTTTTTTTTTTGGATTTTCGAAAATTGAGTGGAAAAAGAAAATAAAGATATCAAAATTCTTAATTAGAATTCCAGGAATCATGCAATGTTTAGTCTAAGACTCCGGTCCAGGAATTAGACATGGCTTCACAGCCAGCCAAGCTTTCAAAGAAAGCTTCGGTCCAAAACACTAGACATGGCCAATGGCCAGCCAAGCCTTAGCAGATCACTGCTCCAACAGCAAGATTGATAGAAATCAACAAGCTCTTGTGATGATAAGTTGAAACCTCGGTCCAATGAAATTAGACATGGCTTCACAGCCAGCCAGACTTCAACAAATCATCATGAAACTCTAGAATTCGTCTTTAAGAATTCCGAAAAAAAAATACCTAATCTAAGCAACAATATGAACCGTCAGTTGTCCAAACTCAACAATCCCCGGCAACGACGCCAAAAACTTGGTGGACGAAATTGTGATCACTACAACTTCACACAACTAACCAGCAAGTGTACTGGGTCGTCCAAGTAATAAACCTTACACGAGTAAGGGTCGATCCCACAGAGATTGTTGGTATGAAGCAAGCTATGGTCACCTTGTAAATCTTAGT
>NC_029774.3:47958757-47961179 GCF_000817695.3 Arachis duranensis
TTGAGCAAAGTATGGACTATCATATATTGCTGGAAAGCCCAGGATGTCTACTTTCCAACGCCGTTGAGAGCTCGCCAATTGAGCTTCTGTAGCTCCAGAAAATCCGCTTTAAGTGCAGGGAGGTCAGAATCCAACAGCATCTGCAGTCCTTTTTAGTCTCTGAATCAGATTTTTGCTCAGGTCCCTCAATTTCAGCCAGAAAATACCTGAAATCACAGAAAAACATACAAACTCATATTAAAGTCCAGAAAAGTGAATTTTAACTAAAAACTAATAAAAATATACTAAAAACTAACTAGATCATACTAAAAACATACTAAAAACAATGCCAAAAAGCGTACAAATTATCCGCTCATCACCGCACAACTAACCAGCAAGTGCATTGGGTCGTCCAAGTAATAAACCTTACGTAAGTAAGGGTCGATCCCACGGAGATTGTTGGTATGAAGCAAGCTATGGTCATCTTGAAATTCTAAGTTAGGCGGATAATATATGGTTATAGAGTTTTCAAATGATAATAATAAATAAATAGAAAATAAAGATAGAAATACTTATGTAAATTATTGATGGGAATTTCAGATAGGCGTATGAAGATGCTGTGCTCATTCTGAATCTCTGCTTTCCTACTACCTTCATCCAATCCTTCTTACTCCTTTCCATGGCAAGCTGTATGTAGGGCATCACCGTTGTCAATGGCTACATCCCATCCTCTCAGTGAAAAAGGTCCAAATGCTCTGTCACAGGACGACTAATCATCTGTCGGTTCTCGATCATGTCGGAATAGAATCCCTTGATTCTTTTGCGTTTGTCATCACGCCCAACAATCGCGAGTTTGAAGCTCGTCATAGTCATTCAATCCCTGAATCCTACTCGGAATACCACAGACAAGGTTTAGACTTTTCAGATTCTCATGAATGCCGCCATCAATTCTAGCTTATACCACGAAGATTCTGATTAAGGAATCCAAGAGATATGCGCCCGGTCTAAGGTAGAACGGAAGTGGTTGTCAGTCACGCGTTCATAGGTGACAATGATGATGAGTGTCACGGATCATCACATTCGTCATGGTGAAGTGCAACGAATATCTTAGTACATGAATAAACTGAATTGAATAGAAAATAGTAGTAATTGCATTAAAACTCGAGGTACAGTAGAGCTCTACACCCTTAATCTATGGTGTGTAGAAACTCCACCTTTGAAAATACATAAGTGATGGTGGTTCAGGCATGGCCGAATGGCCAGCCCCCAAAACGTGATCACAGGATCAAAAATACAATCCAGGATATCTAATACAATAATAAAATGTCCTATTTATACTAGACTAGCTACTAGGACAGAAGTAAGTAATTGATGCAGAAATCCACTTATGGGGCCCACTTGGTGTGTGCTTGGGCTGAGCTTGAGCTTTACACGTGCAGAGGCTTCTTTTGGAGTTGAATGCCAAGTTGTAACGTGTTTTTGGTGTTCAACTCTGGTTTGTGACGTGTTTCTAGTGTTTGACTCTAGAATGCAATATGAAACTGGCGTTGAGCACCAGTTTACGTCGTCTAATCTCGAATAAAGTATAGACTATTATATATTGCTGGAAAGCTCTGGATGTCTACTTTCCAACGCCGTTGAGTGCGCGCCATTTAGAGTTCTGTAGCTCCAGAAAATCCATTTTGAGTGCAGGGAGGTCAGAATCCAACAGCATCAGCTATCCTTTGTCAACCTTCTTATCAGAGTTTTGCTCAGGTCCCTCAATTTCAGCCAGAAAATACCTGAAATCATAGACAAACACAAAAACTCATAGTAAAGTCCAGAAATGTGAATTTAGCATAAAAACTAATGAAAACATCCCTAAAAGCAGCTAGATCCTACTAAAAACTACCTAAAAACAATGCCAAAAAGCGTATAAATAATCCACTCATCACAACACCAAGCTTAAATTGTTGCTTGTCCCCAAGCAACTGAAAATCAATTAGGATAAAAAGAAGATAATATACTATAAATCTCAGAATATCAATGAATATTAATTCTAATTAGATGAGCGGGACTTGTAGCTTTTTGCTTCTGAACAGTTTTGACATCTCACTTTATCCTTTGAAGTTTAGAATGATTGGCATCTCTAGGAACTTAGAATTTCAGATAGTGTTATTGATTCTCCTAGTTAAGTTTGTTGATCCTTGAACACAGCTACTTTTATGAGTCTTGACCGTGGCCCTAAGCACTTTATTTTCCAGTATTACCACCGGATACATAAATGTCACAGACACATGACTGGGTGAACCTTTTCAGATTGTGACTCAGCTTTGCTAAAGTCCCCAATTAGAGGTGTCCAGAGCTCTTAAGCACACTCTCATTGGATCACGACTTTAACTACTCAGTCTCAAGCTTTTCACTTGGACCTGCATGACACAAGCACATGGTTAGGGACAGCTTG
>NC_029774.3:47961201-47963646 GCF_000817695.3 Arachis duranensis
GCCCTCCTATCCATTGATGCTCAAAGCCTTGGATCCTTTTTACCCTTGCCTTTTGGTTTTAAGGGCTATTGGCTTTTTCTGCTTGCCTTTTCTTTTTCTTTCTATTATTATATATTTTTTTCGCCACTTTTTTTCGCAAGCTTTTGCTATTCACTGCTTTTTCTTGCTTCAAGAATCAATTTCATGATTTTTCAGATTCTCAATAGCATTTCTCTTTGTTCATCATTCTTTCAAGAGCCAAAAATTTTAACATTCATAAACAACAAGATAAAAAATATGCACTGTTCAAGCATTCATTCAGAAAACAAAAAGTATTGTCACCACATCAATATAATTAAACTAAATTCAAGGATAAATTCAAAACTCATGTACTTCTTGTTCTTTTGTATTAAAAATATGTTTCATTTAAAAAAGGTGAAGGATTCATGGAAATATTCATAGCTTTAAGACATAGACACTACATACTAATGATCATGAAGTAGAGACACAAAACATAAACAAACATATAGCAAAAAAAATTGAAAAACAGAGAATTAAGAACAAGGAAGTTAAGGAATGAGTCCACCTTAGTGAGGGTGGTACCTTCTTGAAGGACCAATGGTGCTTTTTGAGCTCCTCTATATCTCTTTCTTGTCTTTGTTGCTTGATCCCTAGTGATTTTGGTGCTCCTATCGTTAGTTGCTCCCAATAATTGTGTGGAGGAAAATGTATCCCCTGAGGTATCTTAGGGATCTCTTGATTTGTAGTCAAATGCTCTACTATTGAGCTATGGACCCTTGAGATGAATCTCTCCATCTCCCATGACTCAGAGATGGAAGCAATTGCCTTCTCTTTCCTCTTTCTTGAGGTTTCTTTGGCCTTAAGTGCCATCAATGGTTATGGAAAAAAAAGCTATGCTTTTACTACACCAAACTTAGAATATTGCTCGCCCTCGAGCAAAAGAAGAAAGAATAGAAGAAAAGGAAGATATGGAGAAGAGGGAGAGATGCGTATGTTTCGGCCATATGGGTGGGATTGGGTGGGAAAGGATGGATGGATGTGAGTGGTGAAGAGGTGATGGGAAAGAGAGATTGAGGTGATTGGTGAAGAAGAGAGAAGGTGAGTTAAGGTAGGTGGGGATCCTATAGGGTCCACAGATCCTGAGATGATCCTGTGGGGTCCACAGATCCTGAGGTGTCAAGGATTTACATTCCTGCACCAATGAGGCATGTAAAATGCCCTTTTCATGCAATCCTGGCGTTGAACGCCAGATTGATGCTTGTTTCTGGCGTTGAATGCCAGCTTCATGCTTGTTTTGGGCGTTCAACGCCTATTTGCAGCATGTTTCTGGCGTTCAGTGCCAGCTCTTCTCAGGGTGTATTCCTGGCATTTGAATGCCAGGATGTTGCTTGTTTCTAGCATTCAACACCAGATCCATGCTCTGTTCTGGCATTGAATGCCAGCCAGATGCTTCTTACTGGCGTTTAAACGCCAGTAAGTCCTTCCTCCAGGGTGTGATTTTTCTTCTGCTGCTTTTGATTCTATTTTTAATTTTAGTATTTTTTTCGTGGCTCCACATGATCATGAACCTAATAAAACATAAAAGAACAATAAAAAGAAAAATAAAATTAGATAAATAAAAATTGGGTTGCCTCCCAATAAGCGCTTCTTTAATGTCAATAGCTTGATAGTGGGCTCTCATGGAGCCACACAGGTGATCAGGTCAATGTTGTAGACTCCCAACACTAAACTTAGAGTTTGGGTGTGGGGATTCAACACCAAAATTAGTGTTTGGCTATGGCCTCCCAACACCAAACTTAGAGTTTAATGGTGGGGGCTTTGTTTGACTCTGTACTGAGAGAAGCTTTTCATGCTTCTTCTCCATTGTTAAAGAAGAACACCCTTGGGTCTTAAACACAAGGTAGTCCCCATTCAATTGAAGGACTAATTCTCCTCTGTTAACATCTATCACAGCTCATGTTGTGGCTAGGAAAGGTCTTCCAAGGATGATGCATTCATCCTCCTCCTTCCTAGTGTCTAAGATTATAAAATCAGCAGGGATGTAAAGGCCTTCAACCTTTACCAACACGTCCTCTACCAATCCATAAGCTTGTCTTACTGACTTGTCTACCATTTGCAATGAGAATATAGCAGGCTGTACCTCAATGATCCCCAGCTTCTCCATTACAGATAGTGGCATAAGATCTATGCTTGACCCTAGGTCACACAGAGCCTTTTCAAAGGTCGTGGTGCCTATGGTATACGATATTAAGAATTTACCAGGATCTTATTTCTTTTGAGGTAAAGTTTGCTGAACCCATGTATCTAGTTCACCAATGAGCAAGGGAGGTTCACCTTCCCAAGTCTCATTACCAAACAACTTGACATTTAGCTTCATGATAGCTCCTAAATATTAAGCAACTTGCTCTCCAGTTACATCTTCATCCTCTTCAGAGGAAGAATAGT
>NC_029774.3:47963666-47965265 GCF_000817695.3 Arachis duranensis
ATTCCTTTAGGTCCTCAATAGGGAACTCCTTCTTGGTTGGGAGACGTCCCATGAGGTCTTCTTCATTGGGATTCACGTCCTCCCCTTCCTCTTTGCATTCGGCCATATTGACTATATCAATGGCCTTGCACTCTCTCTTTGGATTCTCTTCTGTATTGCTTGGGAGAGTACTAGGAGGAGTTTCAGTGACTTTCTTACTCAACTGGCCCACTTGTGCCTCCAAATTTCTAATGGAAGACCTTATTTCACTCATGAAGCTTAAAGTGGCCTTAGACAGATCAGATACTATATTTGCTAAGTTAGAGGTGCTCTGCTCAGAATTCTCTGTCTGTTGCTGAGAAGATGATGGAAAAGGCTTGCCATTGCTAAACCTGTTTCTTCCACCATTATTAAAGCCTTGTTGAGGCTTTTGTTGATCCTTCCATGAGAAATTTGTATGATTTCTCCATGAAGAATTATAGGTGTTTCCATAAGGTTCACCCATGTAATTTACCTCTGCTATTGCAGGGTTTTCAGGATCATAAGCTTCTTCTTCAGAAGATGCCTCTTTAGTACAGTTGGATGCATTTTGCCATCCATTCAGACTTTGAGAAATCATGTTGACTTGCTGAGTCAACATTTTGTTCTGAGCCAATATGGCATCCAAAGCATCAATTTCAAGAACTCCCTTCCTCTGAGGCGTCCCATTATTCACGGAATTCCTCTCAGAAGTGTACATGAATTGGTTATTTGCAACCATTTCAATAAGTTCCTGAGCTTCTGCAGGCGTTTTCTTTAGGTGAATGGATCCACCTGCAGAATGATCCAGTGACATCTTAGAGAACTCAGACAGACCATAATTGAATATATCTATCATGGTCCATTCTGAAAACATGTCAGAAGGACACTTTTTGGTCATCTGCTTGTATCTTTCCCAAGCTTCATAGAGAGATTCACCATCTTTTTGCTTGAAGGTCTGAACATCCACTCTATGCTTTCTCAGCTTTTGAGGAGGAAAGAATTTAACCAAGAAGGCCGTGACCAGCTTATCCCAAGAGTTCAGGCTATCCTTATGTTGTGAGTCCAACCATGTTCTAGCTCTGTCTCTTACAGCAAAAGGGATCTACTCCATTAGTCTTAACAGTCTCACAGATCTGCAAGAACTCAATTAAAAACTGGTAGGGATCTTCTGATGGAAGTCCATGAAACTTGCAATTTTATTGCATTAGAGCAACTAGTTGAGGTTTCAGCTCAAAATTGTTTGCTCCAATGGCATGAATTGAGATGCTTCTTCCATCAAACTTGGAAGTAGGTGTAGTATAACCACCAAGCATCCTCCTTGCATTATTGTTGTTGGGTTCGGCTGCCATATCCTTTTCTTGTTCAAAAATTTCAGTAAGGTTGTCTCTGGATTGTTGTAATTTAGCTTCTCTTAGTTTCCTCTTCAGAGTCCTTTCAGGTTCAGGATCAGCTTCAACAAGAATGCCATTTTTCCTTGTTCTTGCTCATATGAGAAAGAAGAGAACAGAAAAGGAAGAGGAATCCTCTATGTCACAGTATAGAGATTCCTTTATGTTAGTAGAAGAAGAAAGGAATAGAAGAAGGAGAAGAGTTAAGAAT
>NC_029774.3:47965360-47965614 GCF_000817695.3 Arachis duranensis
AATAAATAGAATAAGATGAGAGAGAGAAGTTTTCGAAAATAATTTTTGAAAAGGAGTTAATGATTTTCGAAAATTAAAGGTTGAAATAAAATTAAAATTAAAATTTAAAATAATTAATTAATTAAAAGAATTTTGAAAAGGAAGGAGAAATTTTCAAAAATTAGAGAGGGAAAAGTAGTTAGGTGATTTTGAAAAAGATAAGAAACAAACAAAAAGTCAATTAGTTAGTTGAAAAAGATTTGAAAATCAATTTT
>NC_029774.3:47965669-47970169 GCF_000817695.3 Arachis duranensis
AGATATTTTGAAATCAAATTTTTGAAAAAGATAAAATTGAAAAAGATATGATAAAAAGATATGATTAAAAAGATATGGTTGGAAAATATTTAATTTTTAAAATTAAAATTAATTACTTAACTAACAAGAAACTAAAAGATATGATTCTAGAATTTAAAGATTAAACCTTTCTTAACAATAAACTAACAAACTTCAAATTTTTGAATCAATCACATTACTTGTTAGTTAAGTTTCGAAAATTTGAAATAAAATAAGAAAAAGATTTTGAAAAATTAAATTAAAATTTTCAAAAACTAGTAAGAAAAATGAAAAAGATTTGATTTTTTGAAAAAGTTTTGAAAAGATAAGGTTTTTAAAAATTGAAAATTTGACTTGACTTACAAGAAATAACTAATTTTAAAACTTTTTTGACTAAGTCAACTCAAACTTTCGAAATTTTGAGAGAAAAAAGGAAAAGATATTTTTTTATTTTTAAATTTTTAATGATGAGTGAGAAAAACACAATTATGACCCAAAACATGAAAATTTTGGATCAAAACACATGATGCATGTAAGAACACTATGAATGTCAAGATGAACACCAAGAACACTTTGAAGATCATGATGAACATTAAGAACATATTTTTGAAAAAAATTTTATGCAAAGAAAACATGCAAGACACCAAACTTGGAAATCTTTCATGTTTAGACTCTATGAATGCAAAAATGCACATGAAAAACATCATACAACACAAAACAAGAAAATTTAAAGATCAAACAAGAAGACTTACCAAGAACAACTTGAAGATCATGAAGAACACTATGAATGTATGAATTTTCGAAAAATGCAAGAACAAGATGAATATGCAGTTGACACCAAACTTAAAACATGACACAAGACTTAAACAAGAATCACAAAATATTTTTGGTTTTTATGATTTTATGAATTTTTTGTATTTTCTTTTATTATTTTCGAAAAATATATAGGAAAAAGAAAATAAGAAATTCAAAATTTTTAAGAAGAATTCCAGGAGTCTTTCAATGTTAGCCTAAAGCTCCAATCCAAGGGTTGGACATGGCTTAATAGCCAGCCAGCTTTAGGATGGCATTACATACATTGAGGTGATTAGTTGAAGTCTTATTCCAAAAGGATTTGGATATGGCTTTACAGCCAGCTAGGATTCAACATGCTTCATGAAACTCTAGAATCCATTCTTAAAAATTCTGAAGCCATAGAATGATTTATTTTTAATTATTTTTTTTCGAAAATAGGGATATATTTTTTTTGAAAAATTTTTGAAAACAAAACAAAAAGAAAATTACATAATCTGAGCAACAAGATAAACCGTCAGTTGTCCAAACTCGAACAATCCCCGGCAACGGCGCCAAAAACTTGGGGCACGAAATTGTGATCATCAACAATGGCACCAATAAACTTGGTATCGCTCTCAAACGTGAATCACACTTTGTCACAACTCCGCACAACTAACCAGCAAGTGCATTGGGTCGTCCAAGTAATAAACCTTACGTGAGTAAAGGTAGATCCTACGGAGATTGTTGGTATGAAGCAAGCTATGATCATCTTGAAATTCTCAGTTAGGCGGATAATATATGGTTATGGAGTTTTTGAATAATAATAATAAATAAACAGAAAATAAAGATAGAAATACGTATGTAAATCATTGATGGGAATTTTAGATAGGCGTATGAAGATGCTGTGCTCCTTCTGAATCTTTGCTTTCCTACTACCTTCATCCAATCCTTCTTACTCCTTTCCATGACAAGCTGTATGTAGGGCATCACCGTTGTCAATGGCTACATCCCATCCTTTCAGTGAAAAAGGTCCAAATGCTCTGTCACAGCACGGCTAATCATCTTTCGGTTCTCGATCATGCCGGAATAAAATCCCTTGATTCTTTTGCGTTTGTCATCACGCCCAACAATCGCGAGTTTGAAGCTCGTCACAATCATTCAATCCTTGAATCCTACTCGGAATACCACAGACAAGGTTTAGACTTTCCGGATTCTCATGAATGCCGCCATCAATTCTAGCTTATACCACGAAGATTCTGATTAAGGAATCCAAGAGATATGCGCCCGGTCTAAGGTAGAACGGAAGTGGTTATTAGTCACGCGTTCATAGGTGAGAATGATGATGAGTGTCACGGATAATCACATTCGTCATGGTGAAATGCAACGAATATCTTAGAACAGGAATAAACTGAATTGAATAGAAAATAGTAGTAATTGCATTAAAACTCGAGGTACAACAGAGCTCCACACCCTTAATCTATGGTGTGTAGAAACTCCACCGTTGAAAATACATAAGTGATAGTGGTCCAGGCATGGCGGAATGGCCAGCTCCCAAAACGTGATCACAGGATCAAAAATACAATCCAGGATATCTAATACAATAATAAAATGTCCTATTTATACTAGACTAGCTACTAGGGTTTACAGAAGTAAGTAATTGATGCAGAAATCCACTTTTGGGGCCCACTTGGTGTGTGCTTGGGCTGAGCTTGAGCTTTAAACGTGCAGAGGCTTCTTTTGGAGTTGAACGCCAAGTTGTAACGTGTTTTTGGCGTTCAACTCTGGTTCGTGACGTGTTTCTGGCGTTTGACTCTAGAATGCAACATGGAACTGGCGTTGAGCACCAGTTTACGTTGTCTAATAGCGAATAAAGTATGGACTATTATATATTGCTAGAAAACTCTGAATGTCTACTTCACAACGCCGTTGAGAGCGCGCCATTTGGAGTTCTGTAGCTCCAGAAAATCGATTTCAAGTGCAGGAAGGTCAGAATCTAATAGAATCAGTTGTCCTTTGTCAACCTTCTTATCAGAGTTTTGCTCAGGTCCCTCAATTTCAGCCAGAAAATACCTGAAATCACAAAAAAATACACAAACTCATAGTAAAGTCTAGAAATGTGAATTTAGCATAAAAAATAATGAAAACATCCCTAAAAGCAGCTAGATCCTCCTAAAAACTATCTAAAAACAATGCCAAAAAGCGTATAAATTATCCGCTCATCAACCTCCCTTGGTACCCTATCATACGCTTTTTCCAAATCAATAAACACCATATGTAGATCCCTTTTATTACTACGATACCTCTCCATCATCCTTCTTAATAGGTATATCGCTTCAGTGGTAGATCTTCCTGGCATAAATCCAAATCGGTTCTCTGTTACTTGTGTCTCTTTTCTCAACCTCTGTTCTATCACCCTTTCCCATAACTTCATAGTATGACTCATAAGCTTGACGAACGGATTTTTGATGGTTTAGAATTTCACAAATGAATTCTCGTTGCAAGTATAGTTTCTAAACCAAGCAATAATCCTTTCATACAAAAAGTTGTTTGTCACTAAAACAAACCCCTAAATTTATAAACCGAAGTATTCAAACCTCGGGTCGTTCTCCCTAGGAATTACAATAAAGTGTCTTGTTATTGGTTGTGAGTTATTTTGGGGTTTTTGAGATTATGGACAAGAATTATAAATGGCAAGGGAAATAACCTAACAACTAATAAAGCTCTTGGCAAGATATGAGAACTAGAAGTCCTATCCTAGTTATCCTCCTCAATTGTGATAACAAATTATCCATTACTCCCACTTAGTTAACCTCTAACCATGGAGGAAAGTCAAGTGGATGAATCAATTTGATTCCTCAAGTCCTAATCAACTCCTAAAGGAAAGACTAGCTTTAGAGGCATTCAAATCAATCAGCAACTTCTAATTATCAATCAACAAAGGAATTAGATAACTCAAGTGTCACTAATTACTCTACCTAGGCCAAGAGGAACAAAACCTACACTAAAATCCAACCATTATTATGAATTACCTCTTATTGAATTGGAAGAATGTAGAAAGAACAATACTAGATCTACAACAAAATATAAGAACAACATAAAAGAGATTACACCAAAAGAATAGGAGAAGAATGAATGTAACTACAAGGAATTGAGAAGATAGAAGTAGAAGAAGATGAATCTAAATCTAGATCTAAGAACTAAACCTAATCCTATTCCTAATTCTAGAGAGAAGTGAGAGCTTCTCTCTCTAGAAACTAGTTCTAAAACTAAACTATGACTAATGGTAACTAACATGTGTTTCCCTCTTCACTCCTTGGGTTAAGTAGCATCAAAAATGAGTTGGATTGGGCCCACAAGGCTTCTAAAATCGCTGGCCACGTTTTGCTTCAAGTGGACTAGGTGGCAGCAACGACGCGTGCGCGTACTATGCGCGTGCGCGCCACCATACTTGTAGTAACTATGGCAAATCTTATATCGTTTCGAAGCCCCGGATGTTAGCTTTCCAACCCAACTGGAACCGCATCATTTGGACCCTTGTAGCTCAAGTTATTGTCATTTAAGTGCGAAGAGGTCGGCTTGACAGCTTTCCGGTTCTTTCATTTCTTCATGAGTTCTCCAACTTTTCATGCTTCTTTCTTCATTCCCTTGATCCAATCTTTGCCTCCTAAACCTTAAACCACTTAACAAACATATCAAGGCATCTAATGA
>NC_029774.3:47970373-47971262 GCF_000817695.3 Arachis duranensis
GATAAACCGTCAAATTGGGGTTTGTCAACCTCCCCACACTTAAACCTTAGCATGTCCTCATGCTAAACCAAGAATGAAATATGGGATATGACACTTATTCAAAGCAAAGAAACTATATGCATGCAACTAAATGCAAAAATGATTCTACCTACTTGGTTAAAAATAAATCAATCTCCAAGACATACATGCACAAGTAGGGCTTAAGATCATGTAACGTTTCATGAGTCCTACCAATTTAAATATAAAAGTGAAGTTCAAGAAGGCTTGCAAGAAGAATGCTCATGAAAGCCGGGAATCAAGGAATTGAGCATCGAACCCTCACCGGAAGTGTTTGCACTCTATTCGCTCGGTGTTTGGGGTTGATTCACTCAATTCTCCCCTAATCATGCTTTCCAAGATTTGTTTTTCATCTAACAATCGACATTATTCAATGCATGCATACATGTATCATGAGGTCTTTTCTTTAGGTTGTAATGGGGCTAGGGTTAAGGTAGGATGCATATTTGGTCAAGTGAGCTTGAAATTTGAATCTTTGATAAGCTTAAACTTCCCACCTAACCTATGACATCCTATACAATTTCAAAGCTAACCTAACTACCCATTTCTCACTTTTTCACATACTCATGCAATTTCTTTTCATTTCATAACACTTATGCATTGATCTTTATTGAGCTTCATTTTGTTTTGGGGCATTTTGTCCCCTTTTTATTTCTTTATTTTTTCTATATTTTTTTTCTTTTCCTTTTCCATATTATTTTTCTTTTCTTTTTTTCTTTTGTTTTTCTTATTTTTTCTTTCTATATACAAGAGCATCAATGCATAAGGTTTTACATTTGATCAATACATGAGTATGTACCCAATTCCCAATAATTTCAATAAAAATACAAAA